>NW_004797584.1:735934-740232 GCF_000002075.1 Aplysia californica | reverse complement strand
AGCAGCAACAGCAGTCGATTCCAGCGGAGGGAAGTGGGAGAGGAAGAAAGCCAACCCGGAGAACCGGATCAGAACAATTACCAAAACGACGGTCCCTACCCGGGTTACGAGTGGCAGGAACACTATCAAGAATGGGACCCCCAACTACAGGAAGGTGATCCTTCTGAGGAACCGGTGCAAGAACTGATTGGAGAGCCGGTTCATGAGGAACTGGATGAACCAGTAGTCGAGATCGCCGAGGAACCGGAACACGAGGAACTGGAGTACCAGGAACCGGAATATCAGGAGCCGGAATACCAGGAACCGGTTTACCGAGAGGCTGAGTTGGAATCGGTTCCGAGAACCCCGTCTTCACGAAAAAGCCCGTCTCCTTCTCGGACGCCGTCACCTCGAAAGCAAAGTGTCTGTGCTCGCTGCTCTGTTCTTCCTTCGTGCTTTCCTTTAGTTTGCAGCTGGTTACCGCCATCTACATGTTATTTTTTGTTTGTTTTTTGTAGGTTTTTAAAAAAATATTTAACGTACTGTCGAGTCGACATGTTTACCTTTATAGACGCCTTAATGTAATACTTTTCATGATTATACCTCCCTCACCTCCCCTTTCCGTGTGCTGCCGGTTTCCCCTCCCCTTCGTTGTTGATAGTGTTCATACTGCCATGCCTAGCATAATTGATCCTTGATCATCAATAGTTTATTCATAGAGGCACCAGCCATTCATGTCCAGGTGCTATTTTTGCCAAGATAGATAGATAGATAGATAGATAGATAGATAGATAGATAGATAGATAGATAGAACTCTTATTAAAACTACTATAGCTTGTTCACTTTCGTCTGACCGCGGTTAAAGCAAAGTTCAGTCCAATCTTCTCAGATCGTTGCACACGACCCTTAAAGTTGGATTACCTACAGAGTCCCAATTGCACATTCATAAAAGTCAGTGCGATTTAAGATTCCGACACGTTTTCTTTGGCAAAAGCCTGAAGCGGGTAAAAATACATGTATAATAGGGGATTTACAGCGTAGATCTAAAACACCAAAAGTCTGACATATTTTCCTCAACATCATCCTTTAACGAATAGTTATGATTCAAAATATGCAGATTTTAATATAGGGATATAGGGCCCAAAAATAAAGAGCTCAATGTTTCTTCTACAAGTAAATTAAGATTTTTTAAATATATATATATATTTATTTGGTCGCTGGCCTGCAGAAGTACCATGCAAAGTTTCTTGAACATAGGTAAATTAATAAATGAGCTAAATTTTTTAATGCGGATAGACAAAAAGGAACAAGCTATAAAAACCTCTAAACCTTCCAGCAACCGTCCCGTGAGAGCCGACTGATCCAGGGGGAGAGCTCGCCCAAATCCCGGCAATCCGGTTCTCCCAGGACCCCGATCTCTCGTGCAAGCAGCAACAGCAGCCGATTCCAGCGGAGGGAAGTGGGAGAGGAAGAAAGCCAACCCGGAGAACCGGATCAGAACAATTACCAAAACGAAGGTCCCTACCCGAGTTACGAGTGGCAGGAACACTATCAAGAATGGGACCCCCATCTACAGGAAGTTGATCCTGATGAGGAACCGGTGCAAGAACTGGTTGAGGATCCGGCTCTTCAGGAACCACGTGAACGGGTAATCGAGATCGAATACGAACCGGAAGACGAGGAACCAGAAGACGAGTTACCGGAAGACGAGCATTTGGACGTCTACGACCAGGAAGAGCCCGATCAAGGCGAACAGAACTATGATGATGAAGAAGAACCGGTTTGGGGAAGAGAGACAGAGTTGGAACCAGATTTGAGAACCCCGTCGTCAAGAAAAACTCCGTCTCCTTCTCGAACGTCATCCCCTCGAAAACAGACGAGGTCACCTCTCAGAACACCTACTTCAACTTCCACCGGAGCAGAGAGGGCGCCATCTGGCGAGCGGTACTACACATCGCCCCGTGGGTCGGAAGGCAGGAGCAGCAAGAACCAGTCCACACAGCTGTCACCTCAGGCATCCGTGGCAACGCAGACAGCATTCATGTCTCCCCGGCCCAGGAGTAGGCAGGAGGAGATGTGGGAGGAGGTCAGTGAGTGCTGTCTGGGGGGAAAGAAGGAGTCTTACTTACTTTATCCGTCTTCTTGTACCTCTAGGGCGTCGAGGGGAGAAAGAGCTTCCTGTCTCTAATACTTTGATGGCCTGGTTGGGTGGTATATTGAATATTCTCATGGTATCCGTCACACCCTGGATCCAGAAAAAAAGGAGTGGGAGAAAAAAAGAAGATCGGGTGTGAGGGGAGGGAGGAGGAGGGGGATGGGGAGGGGAGGGGGGAGGAGGCATAAGTGGCAACGCAGATAGAGAGAGCCAGGAGTAGACAGGAGGAAATGTGGGATGAGGTCAGTGCTGTCTTTTTAGTTTTAGTAGAGGTTTTACGGTGCTCGCAACTGCATATGACTATGTGCGCAGAAGATTAGAGGTGTTAGTCTGTGTGTCTGTCAATGTGGCTGTCTGTCTCT
This sequence comes from Aplysia californica, assembly GCF_000002075.1. Lineage (NCBI taxonomy): Eukaryota > Metazoa > Mollusca > Gastropoda > Aplysiida > Aplysiidae > Aplysia > Aplysia californica. Next base: position 737,736 of record NW_004797584.1, on the reverse strand, counting down.
GTCTCTGTTTCTTTCCGTCTGTCTGTCTGTCTGTCTGTCTGTCTGTCTGTCTGTCTGTCTGTCTGTCGCTCTGTCTCTATCTCTTTCTCTCTATCTGTCTAGCTGTCTCTTTCTCTCTCTCTCTCTCTCTCTCTCTCTCTCTCTCTCTCTCTCTCTCTCTCTCCCTCTCCCTCTCTTACCCCCCGGGGCGGTGCCACTGACTGAGGTGTCTTTAGGCCATTTCCAAAGGGGGACATTTCTCGTTCATGCATAGTAGAATTGTAAATGGGCTGATCCATCAATGTCACGCTCATAACTGTGCCTGATCTACAACAGGGACCTGCTGCTTTTTCTTTCCTAAGTCTTACTATTGTCATTTTTCCTCTACTTCTTTTGTATGTTTGTCACACTCTTGTGACCCACTGTTTCCAGGGTGCCTTGATAGTCGAAGCAAGCTTTTTGCTGTAGAAGCTAGTGAGGTGAGCAGAATAAGTCTGATTCCCTGTAAGGACAACAACAAAGAGAGAGAATAAGGTATCCAGAAAAAGAAGAAAATTTACTTATTTCGCAACAACAACGACAATAGCAACATTAACAACAATTATTACTAAAATTTAGCAACAACAACAACCATAACAACAACAAAGAAAGGGTATTGGTTGTTTTGAAACAAGAAAATTAATTTACTTACTTTTACGAAAACATTCCAGAGTGTATTGCTCTAAGTCTTACCCCCACCTCCCTCCCTCCCTCAAATTCCTTCCAAAACAGGAAGAAGACTATCCAGAAGAAGTGTACGACGAGGACATCGCTTACAGCAAGAGAGAGAGAAGAGAGGAGAGAGGGGAGAGAGAAGAGAGAGAGGAGAGAGAGGAGAGAGAAGAGGACGCCAGGAACAACAACGGTGAGAGCATGAAACAGAGAGAAAGGGGCTCTTGTTGTTGGCTGCTTCCCAAGCAATATGCTCTATCTATCTATCTATCTATCTATCTATCTATCTATCTATCTATCTATCTATCTATCACCAGCCGGCGACCAGCCTTCAGGAGTCATCGTCTACCAGATGTCTATCCGGTTTGCTTGCACAAACGGTATCCGGGTATCCGGCGGCGTTCGAGTCTTGCTGGATATAAATAACCGGATGGGATATGTCCAGGTCATCTCTTTACTCAACGAGGTATGATTATGTACTAGTCGTAATAATAATAATAATAATAATAATAATAATAATAATAATAATAATAATGAATAATAAATAGCATTTATAAAGCGGGTAACCTCACTCTACAGCGAGCTCTATGCGCTTTATACTATATTATTTCCCCAGCAGACCATAGAACACTCAGAAACATTATCAGTTCAGCTTCCCGAGAAGCATACAGTGCAAGCAGCTGATTAAAAGCTCAAACACAAACAAACTGACAAGATCTTACACTATCTATAGCTGGGTACCCATTCCCACCTGGGTGAAGGGAGGAAAATGCGTGTAAAGTGCCTTACCCAAGGACACAACGCCAGGTCCCTGACAGGATTCGAAACACACGACCTTACGCTTGTGTGTCTGAGAGCTTAAGCACAAGGCCACCGACGCCATCTCTGTACTCTACGAGGTATGATAATATGTACAAGGCATGTCTTTTACTCAACGAGGTACGACTCTCAGACTAGCATTGTGAGAATGGATGTGACGGCGGACTGAGAGGGTGGGGGGGAGGGGGAGGGGCCTTTAGATAACCCTCATTTTGTTTTTCAAAAAATGGTAGAACGTGATAGATAGATAGATAGATAGATAGATAGATAGATAGATAGATAGATAGATAGAT
>NW_004797584.1:731564-735516 GCF_000002075.1 Aplysia californica | reverse complement strand
AAAGAAAAAGAAGAAGAAGAAGAAGAAGAAGAAGAAGAAAAAGAAAAAGAAGAAGAAGAAGAAGAAGAAGAAGAAGAAGAAGATAACAGACGTTACTTTCTTATGGCTCAACGTTCCGATTTTTTCATACCTGTTGTTTTTACTTTTAACATTGATATCGAATACCTTACCCCTTACCTAAGGGTTAAAAAAAAATCAAAAGACTCTACCAACTTATTAATCTAAATCCTTTCAAGCTCCTTCCGTGGGTGGTTGGTGGGTGCTGTGGTGTGGTTTACTTCTTCTTTCCTATCAAACATCTATCGTCTTTATCTCCACTCCTTTTTTTTTGTTTTTGTTACTCCCTTGTAACATTTCTCATCTTCGGCACTTAGGCCTATATGGCCTTATTGTGTTGCAAGTGCCGTAAAACACTTACAAAAGCTAAGCTCCTTCCCTACCCTGCACTCTTCCACACTCAGACAACTGCAAAGAATGCCTTGCCAGCTCTATAACCCACCTTTTTCCTGCCCCACTGTTCTTCTCTCTTCCCCCGTCCTCTCCCTCCACACCTCTCCCAATCCTCTTCCTCTCTCTCCTCTCCCTCCTCTCCCCCTCCTCCCTCCCCCATCCCCTTCCTCTCCCTCCTCCTCCTCCTGTCTATTTCTTCTTGTTCTTGTCCTTTTTTTTGTTCCTCTTCTTTTTCTGTGCTTGTGAAAATATTGATTGTTTTTTGTATGGGAAGATGGCCCAAGCGTAATGATGTAAAGATGGGTGTGAATCTGTCGTCTGATATTCCTTTCCCCCTCCCCCCTCAAATGTTTGCAGGAGGGCTGCTTCCTGCAGATCCACAACGCGTACAGCATCCACCGCGGCATCAAGGCCAGACTGCCCCACAGTTTGGACAAAGCTTACGGTCTTGTCCTTGTACATGGTGAGCCAGACTTTTCGACATCACCGCCGGCGGCAAGCGGTTTAACTGTCTCTTATACTAAGAAAGCTAAAGTTTAGAATTTAGTGGAGAGAGAAGAAAAAGTTGTTTCATTCTTTTAACAATTGGACCTACGTTACGTACTTATTTTTTTCGGTTCTTTTTTTTTTTCCTTTTTTTTTGTTCCCAGCGTTTAGAATTTGGAATTTTGAGAATATATTTTTCATGACAACATGCAGCTGGTACGACAGATTAAGAATCTGCAATAATTTTTTACAATTTCAAAATTCTAGGACTAGTGCGTTTTAACAACTTGTCGCCTCTTAACTATTTTGTCACAACCAAAGTACCATTTTACTTAAGTACTCTTTGGACAAAATAGTCTGTGGCGACGAACTGTTGGACGACGTACTTTTGTCGCACGACCAAGTTTTGTGGGTGGTTGGCGGGTGCTCTGGTGTGGTTTGCTCCATCTTTCCTATCAAACAATCATGTATTGTCTTGATCTCTCCTCCTTGTTGTGTTTGTTCCTCTCTTGTAACACCTCTAATCATGACCTTATTGTGTTGCAAGTGCCGCAAAACACTTACTACAACTAAAAGGAAAGGTTTTGTTTTGAGACTTTGGGGGCCCTACCAGAAAAAAAAGTAACCTGCAGTGACACACGCAACACGGCACGGGGGCTTGATTACCTGCTGATGCTTGCTTTGTGAGTTACTTCCCAGTAAAACATTGAATGTCCCACCATTTATATGACTTTCCAGTAAAACCTCTACTGTTCGGCATTTTATAACTTGCTTCGTATGTTGCTTCCCAGTAAAACGTCTAATGCTCAGCATTTTATATGACCTACATATGTTGCGAGTGTTGTAAAACTGGTACTGTGGGTGGATGGCGAGTGCTCTGGTGTGGTTTGCTTCTTCTTTCCTATCAAACATCTATCGTCCTTATCTCCCCTTTTTCATGTTTGTTACTCTCGTGTAACACCTCTAATCTTCGGCACTTGTATGACCTCATTGTGTTGCAAGTGCCGTAAAACTCGTACTAAAACTTTAAAAAACCGGTAATGTAACTAAGCTCACAATGTCTCCTCAGGACACGTGGCGTCCAACCTTCAAACCACGGACCCTGACGTCTACATGTCCACAGACGGAGGTTACAACTTCAGAATGGTATGGAACAAGGGACTATCTGATCTAAATTGGGACTAAAAAGTCTTGAGTCTTGAGACTCTGAGGGTTTTTTTGGGGGGGGGGGGAAGATATTCTTTCATTATTTGTGATAGGTATTGGAAGTAAGTATTTAATTGTAAACAAATATATTAATTTAACACATTAGACCCTAACTCGCCTGGGAATTCCCTTACGCGCTCCACCTTGACTCGCCCGGAACCGCCTGCACCGACCTAGCGTCTTTAGAAACAAAGTCTCGCCTTGACCAGACTCTGGGGCCGAGATTTTGATTTGCATAGTCATAGCAAAAAGTTTCTTCTTTCGTTTGATACCGAAACGAAATTTTTCAGGCCAGTAGTTTTAGTATTAAAGCCGAACAAAGTGCGATCGCGTTACCGACACTTCGTAGGTGTCTCGACTTATTGAAAAGCGACACAATTGAGTTTGGAAAAGGAAATAACGATGGATTTGAGTTAGAGCAAAAACAAGCATATGACAAATCAGATGACTCAGATTTTGATGAAAACGTTGTAGCAAGAGTTTGGGGTGATTCAGATTGATCAGACGTAGAAAATCTAGAATTTAGATCTAGGGCCCGACCAATAGGCTGAGAGTGAGAGTGACGGGTCGGACACCCCGATTGAACTAAAGTTAGAACATTTCCAACAGTTTGCGTTTACATAAAGTTATATTTTTCTGAAACTACATTCATTTTTTGTTTTAACTTTTATTTTTTCAGGATTTTTGGAATTTGTTAAGTGTTTTTAAAATGTGTCTTTTGAAGGCTTGTATTCAGGGGAGGTGGGTTCCTTCCCCTTGCTTAGGATCTAACAATGTAGCTCCCGTCCAGGCCCTTAGGGTGTAATGTGTTAAACCTCTTGGTTTACCGAAAATTTGCTGTGACTGACAGCTTCTTGTTGCGATAGTCACTCCCCTCATTTTATGTTTGGAAATATCATCGGCCCATTGCATATCAAAAGGGAGTGTTAATTTAATTAGGGTTTTAAGATAGTGACCCCCCTAATTTTATGTTTGGAAATATCATCAGCCCATTGCATATCAAAAGGGAGTGTTAATTTATTTAGGGTTTTAAGATAGTGACCCCCCCCCCCACACACACACACAATTCTCAGTCCCAAAAGCAAGCACTTCAACAAGCCGTGTGGGTGGTTAGCGGGCGGGTGCTCCCAGTGGTTTGCTCCTTCTTTCGTATCAAAGATGTATCATCCTTTTCTCCCCTCCTTCTTTTTTGTATTTGTTACTCTCTTGCAATATTTCTAATTTTTTCCTCTTATGCGACCCAGTTGTGTTGAAAGTGCTCTAAAAGATAAGAGATAAGATAAGATAAGATAAGATAGTACTCTATTATCCCAGAGGGAAATTTTCCTTGGCTGTACAGGACCGTAAAAACACATGCAGGTATACATAAAAAAAATTAAATCATAAATATTACTCTTATTAAAATTCAATATGAAAGGAGAAGTAAAGCTGACAAAATGTACATATCAAATGCATCATTCAACCACATGCAGGAATTTCAATACTACACCTTTGGAGTTATATACAGATACATACTCTAAGAGCAACACACATCTATGCTCATTCTGACAAAAGCCTTATGCTAGATGGTAAAAAACTTCTTTTATACCTTTCTTTCTTTGTTTTTGGAGGTACATATCTGCTGCTGCGTGATCTTACAATTTGTGTAAGATCACGCAGCGGCAGATATGTACCTCCAAAAACAAAGAAAGAAAGATATAAAAGAAGTAAAAGATATAAATGCTTACAAAGACATTATACAAAAACAGCCAGTCCCCCAGGGCCGTGCTACTGACTGAAGTGTTTTGAGGCCATTGCCAATTGGGGGGGG
>NW_004797584.1:723044-731464 GCF_000002075.1 Aplysia californica | reverse complement strand
AGTATTTCTTTTTTTAAAATCATTTTGTCAGACTGATATGCAAAGCGTACAAGTAAATTTTCTCTTTGGAAAGTGGTGGCACAGAGTTCTCCACGTCGTGTGGATGCGATAGTAAAACACGATGGACGGATAGGGTTAAAACTTAAAAGCTCCATAACGACTTAAAAATGTGCATTGTTTGCGACATCGACGTAATGTGACTCTACAACGAGCAGTTGGGGTAGTTATAAGTTCCAGTGCTTGGTAACTTGGGCGGCATCGCCCAATCGCTACCTCAGAATTACAAAGTTTTATCTGCTCAGTACCTAGGTTTGAGAAATTTGACGTCAAAGATTTTGAGTTTCATAACATGTAAAGATTTTTCGAATGCAATTCTTTAAATATCTTGATAACGACTCCAAATAATCTTGCGATTTTGATATAGCAGATAAAACATTTGGTTTCTGACATCCCGTACTAAAACGCTTACTAAAACAAAACTCGCAACGGCCAAAATGTCAGACAGAACTTTGTAATTCTGAGGTTGCGCACTACTAGTGGTGTTGTAACGTTGCTGGGTGGTATGGATCATCCAAGCAGTGACCGGTGTTATTAGTTAATGCCCCGCCTAGAAATAGATATGAAGGGCACAGGCAGAAAAGGGCAGAGTCACAAACTGGGAATGGTGAGGGTATCAATTTAAAGAGCTTACTTGTAGACTCCAAAGAGAAAGAGAGGAAGGCAGAGAAGGAGATTGGAGGACAACATTACAGAGTGGACAGGAAAGACGATGGACAACAATCTGAGGAGAGCAGAGGACAAAAATAGATGGCGAGAGCTGGTTTTCCAATGCAGTGGTGCCCCAACGGTTGCCCCAACCACGGGATAAAAGAAGAAGAAGAAGAAGAAGACTCCAAACTTTATTTGTGTTCAACTGTTATTTGATAAGTATTGTTTCCTTTCTTAAGGCGTTTTTTCAACGTACAGCAGTGCTGCTCTATATCTACATTATATCATCATCATATCTGTATGTCCACAGAGCTGACTCAAAGACACAAAGGCAAGTACTGCTCTATATCACCACGTTTCTACGTCCACATAGCTGTCACAAAGACAAGTCCTGCTCTATATCATTACATGTCCACAGATCTGACACAAAGACAAGTCCTTTTCTAGATCATATTTGTAAGTCCACAGATCCGAAACAAACGCGGGTACTGCTCTATATCGTCTCGTTTTTGTCCACAGAGCTACCACAAAGACAAGTCCTTCTCTTTTTCACCCTATTTGTATGTCTACAGAGCCGGCACAAAGACGAGCATTGCTCTCTATCATCATAACTGTATGTCAACACATCTATATCATCATACCTGTGTGTCAACACATCTATATCATCATACCTGTATGTACACACGTATCTCATCATGTTTGTATGTTCACACATCTATATCATCATACCTGTGTGTCTACACATCTATATCATCATATTTGTAGGTCCACAGAGCCGGTACAAAGACACAAAGACGAGCATTGCTCTATATCATCATATGTGTATGTCCACAGAGCCGGCACAAAGACAGGCACTGCTCTATATCATCATATGTGTATGTCCCCACATCTATAATATCATCACATGTGTATGTCCAGAGAGCCGAAACAAGGACAGGCACTGCTCTATATCATCACATGTGTATGTCCAAAGAGCCAAAACCAAGACGAGCATTGCTGTATATCATCATACCTGTATGTCCACACATATATCATCATACCTGTATGTCCACACATATATCATCATACTTGTATGTCCACACATATATCATCATACCTGTATGTCCACACATATATCATCATACCTGTATGTCCACACAACCGACACAAAGACACACAAACGAGCATTGCTCTATATCATCATCTGTGTATCTCGACACATCTATTGGTCGCTTTTAAGGACAAGTGGGCCAACCCAGATTTCGTGGGTTTACAGAAATCTTGACCTACACAAAAAGTGGGAATTGTCCTATCAATAGGAAAAGTTTGGTTTCATTGGTGTGTATATTTGTTTGGTTATTGTCAAAACTCTCCTTGTCTTTGATAAAGAAACTAATCAAGGGGCAAATACTTTACCTTCGATTTTCTCAAAACAGTATTTTTCGGGATAGCCCCCTTATGCTTAAAAGCGACCCATCGTATGTGTATGTCCACAGAGCCGGTACAAAGACGAGCATTGCTCTATATCATCAAACCTGTATGTCCACAGAGCCGGTACAAAGACGAGCATTGCTCTATACCATCATACCTGTATGTCCACACAGCCGGTACAAAAACGAGCATTGCTCTATACCATCATCTCATGTGTATGTCCACAGAGCCGGTACAAAAACGAGCATTGCTCTATATCATCTCATGTGTATGTCCACAGAGCCGGTACAAAGACGAGCCCAACAGTCGGGCGTCCTCCGGTCGGTCGTCCAGGGCAGGGAGTGATTATCCCGACGACACCAGGGAACAGAAGAAAAAGTTTCGGCGTAAGAAGTAGAAGTAGTCATACTTGTAGTTGTAGAAGTAGTAGCTGTAGTAGTGGTAGTAGTAGTAGTAGTAGTAGTAGTAGTAGTAGTAGTAGTAGTAGTAGTAGTAATGGTTGTTGCTGCTCCTGTTGTTGCTCCTGTTATCGTTGTTGCTGTTGTTCCCACTGTTGTTGTTATGCATGTTGTAACTGTCCTTTATGTTGCTGTTGTTGTTACTGATGCTGTAATTGTTCTGGCTACTACTGTTGTTGGTTTTGATGCCGCTACTCGGAGTGTTACCGCTGTTGTTGCAGTTACAGTTATTTTTGTTGTTGCTATCGTTCTTCTTGCTGTTGTTTTTGCTGCTGTCGTTCTTGTCGCTATCGTTGTTTTACCTACTGTAGCTGTAGTAGTTATTGCAGTGGGTGGTTGGCGGGTGCTATGGTGTGGTTTGCTTCTTCTTTCCTATCAAATGTCTCTCGTCTTGTTCTTATCTCCTTTTTTTCTATGTTTGTTACTCTCTTGTAACACCTCTAATCTTTGGCACTTATATGACCTTATTGTGTTGCAAGCGCCGCAAAACTCTTATCAAAACTAAACTTAAAGTAGTTATTGCTGCTGTTTTTGTTGTCGCCATCTTTGTTATCGCTATACTTATTGTTGCTGTTGATGTTACTGCTGCTGTTGTTGTTGCCACTATTATTTCTGCTGTCGTCGTTGTTTCTGTACGTGTACGTGAGTGTGTCCTAGACTCCCGCGACTAACTCCGTGTTTCAGCCCCTTGCCCTGGGAAAGTGGACACCACTCAGGTCGTCTTCTGCGAACCTTGCCACGCCCAGCGCTTCAGGATTGTCCTGGACACCATCCGCCTGGCCTTCTCCGACGACCAGGTCAGCTCCTGCCCGTCCTCGCAGCCCAACCCAGCCACCCCTCATAACGGATCCTCCCCCCTTTCACAAAGTCGGAGGAGCCCCAGACCGCTCACCCCGAGCTACCCTCTAAGCGCGCGTGACTCGATGAACAGATTCCAGCCCCAGACCCCGCCCACCGGCGCTCAGATGGCCAAGTCTCCGCGCTACTCGGGCTACGGACAAGCCGTCGGTGGCAATAATATGACGACTTTCTCCCCCAACAACCCCTATGCATTAAACCGGGCCCCTCCCGGAGACCAGCCCGGCAACGTTCAGGGTTCAAACTTCCAGCCTCCCAACTGGCAGGCGGCCGGCCAAGCCCCAGATCCGTACGCAAGCCCCGGGGTTCCAACCCCGCAGTGCGGCGGCGTGTGTCCTCAGCAGCCCACGGCTTGTTCTACCGGCCTAGCCCCCCTTTGCCCTGAGGCGCCTGTCGGTTTTGCGGCCGCCAACTCCTCCCCCTATCCTGCACAGCCGCTCCAAACACCCATGGTTCCCCAACAGTCTCTTCAGACGTTGATAGCTTCTCAACAATCATTCCATACTCCCATGGCACCCCCTCAGTATCCAGCAGACAAGTTTCCAGCCCCAGCCCCTCAAGGATTTGGGTAAGTACGCATAATATATTATTATATTACAGGCCTGAAATACTAGGAACAGGGGCGAAGCGTCTATATAATCAAATAATCACTGCTTCCCTTCCTAATTTTGAAACATTGTCGCTGTCAAATTCATCCATAAACGTAAACCTCTTAAATTAAATGTCAAAAGACGTTCGTAATCAACAATGAACAGTATGCCTAACATTCAAAACGGTTTCACGGCCACAGAAATAGCCTCCTCACCCCTCTCAGGCCACTCCATAAGCAGTCGCAAGCTTCGATTAAGTAAGCTTAAAGTGAGGCTGGAAGAGTCCACCAATATAGTTGAAGGGAACATGTGCATAGCAGTCTAAGCTGTTTCACTGCCACATATACCCTGTTCACCCCTTTGGGGTCACAGTTAAAATCAATCTCAAGCCCTGATTATGTAAGCTAACTAACACTGGTCGAGTCTACCTCACAAATGTGAGGGGAACTAACTCCTAACAATCTCTTCACTGTTGCAAGTACTTGCTTTTTTTCCTCGACTTTTTACCGTCCTATAATCAGATCGTGACCTCGATTATGACACCAGCTCCAAGCCGCGGAAGGCTAACAAAAACAGCCAAATGTAAAATTTAAAAAATGATAATTGTCATGTTCTACCAAAGAGTTAGACTCACTGGTAGATCTATAACATATAGATCTAGTACTGACGTCTCTGCTTCTTTGCTTTGTGTTTATGTATTCACATCTAAAGTTAAATTTAATTTTAGTTGGAACTGATATTTAATAAGATACTTTCCCGATTATTTTGGCGGTTGAACATACAATATGAATTCCGGATTTGTTTTCATTCACAACTCAGAGTCGCCGCCTCGAGTAAGATTCTTGTGTCATATCTAATAATAATAATAATAGATAGCATTTGTATAGCGCATATCCCCGCTCAACAGCAGGCTGTATGCGCTTTACACTATATTATTACCCCAGCAGACCATGGAACACTCCGAAACATTCTCAGCTTCCCGGGAAGCATACAGTGCGAGCAGCCGATTAAGCGCTCAAACACTAACAAACTGACAAGATCTTTTGCTGTCTATAGCCGGGTACCCATTCCCACCTGGGTGAAGTGAGGAAAATTCGTGTAAAGTGCCTTTCCCAAGGACACAACGTCGGGCCCTTGACGGGATTCGAACCCACGACTTTACGGTTGCGAGTCCGAGAGCCTAACCACTAGGCCACCGACGCCATATCTGGTCCCGTTTCACTTTGATTACCCTGTCAAACTAGTCAGCCTTCGCCCCTGACTAGGAATACCTGGAGGTGTCGTCTCTGACACAGAGGTTGACATGTAATGACCCTCCAGCCTTCACGGCCGCCAGCTTCCGTTTCATAGTCTGCCATACCCAGACCAGTCCATGTCTAAAGGTCATCCGTCCTTGTTACTCTTTGTCTTCTATTGTCTCTCCTGTCCGAATATCTAATGAGCAAAACATTATATAGGCTTTTGAATAAGAGTTCTTAAAGGCAGTGTGTGGCCAACCCTTCTGTACGACAGTGACTACAAGCACTGGACAACAAAGATAGTGAAAATGAAATACACGCGAAAAAAATTGTATTCTTAGAAGACTGTTAGGAACTGTTTAGAATGATGGGAGGTATGACTGTCTATGTCTATCTCTCCATTTCATGTATGTATCTGCAATAGAACCTTTCCAAGACGACAGCCATCTTCGAGGAGGAAGGTAGTCACCTTAGAAGGTGGTTATCTTGGGCAGTGAGCAGGTTCAACTGTATTTTCGCGGATGTTTGATGGTAAAGAACAAAATTCAAATCGTCATATCTCTCACTTACATAAGTTATCCTTACATCACATCACCCTCCAGCCCCGCCCCCTCGCCAGGTCAGGGGGCGTACCCAGCGGGCCCTCCGCCCGGAATGACAGCTGAAAGCCCCGCCCCTTTCCCTCCGGCTTTTCCCGCGTACGGACCCCCTGACCCCTACGCCTACCACAGTCCCGGAGGTCCGCCTCCGCCAGCACAAGCTGGGGACAACCCCCGCGGCCAAGACCCCTACGCCTTAGGGAACGGGAACGACAAGGTTCTTTTCTGTGCGCCGGCGTGTCTGGTACAGCTGGACAAGAAGAAGGTAATGCCATGGTTTTTGGTTGTTGTTGTTTTTGTTTTTGTTTTTGTTTTTTTGCCGGGGGTTGGGGGTTGTTGGGTTTTTTGTTTTGTTGTTGTTGGGGTTTTTTTGTGGTTTTTTGTGGGTTTTTTGTTCTGTTGTTTTTTTCTGTAGCACTGTCTGTGTTTACCAAAAGCCGCAAAAGGTGTGGTCATTGTCACTCAAGACAATAGGTATAATCAATGTGAGAGAAATCAAGCCATCGGCATGCTTTGCGGGTTTCTACTGGTTGCCATCACGTGGATATTTTGTCCTGGGCACTCAGGAGTGAAGAGCAATGAGAAGGCTGATAGGCTTGCAGGAAGCGCCGTGGTTGATGGTAAGGTGAAATTTGAAAAAGGAGAAGTGTTGAAGACCCTGGAGGAAAAGTTGCGGGATGAGGAGGACAGGGAGACAGCAGGACACCACGCAATCATCAGGATGCAGGAAATGGGGATAGAGAGGGGAGAAGGCAGAAAGGAACGATTATCTGGAAAGGAAAGACGTCGCCATAATTAGACAGCCACAAGAACAATCAGTATAGATACCTTGCGGGTTTTGGTGCTGGGAAGAACTGAGCACTTATGGACCTGTCTGGTGTGCAATGGCGTTGTTGCCCAGGACAGGTAATACAGGTATTCAACTGGTTGCCATGACATTCAACGCTCAACGCTGATTTTATGTTGAAGTTGAATGTCCTGGCAGAAAGGCTTACAAAATCAAAAAGTGGTCCGTGTTTTCTTTCTTTTTTCTTTCTTTTTTTTTCATCGTCAGTATAGAAGTGGAGCATTTCAAGTCAATTTAAACTAACAATTTTTGCCCCTCCACCTTCCCCAAAAGACAACAAGCAATCAAAACTCACAAGAATAACAACACATTCTAACAAATCAGGACAGCATTATTCAAATATGAACCAAGGGGCACTAGATATTTAGGGTTAACTTTTGTCATCCCCCCCCCCCCCCCCAAATGATTTATTTACTTACTAAATAATAAATTAATCATTAAACTTTCCAGCCCAAACCCCAAAAGGTAAACAAATAAATGAACAAATGAATAATCAATCGAGCAGCCAACCGATCAATCAGCCAATCAATCAATCAATCAAAGAATCAATCAATCTAAACAATCAATTAATCCTCCCAGAACTGGCGTGAGGGGCTCCGCGGGTACCTGAAAGTGCTACAGCGAGCAGTGGGTGTGGGCTTCAATCAATCAATCAATCAATCAATCAATCAATCAATCTAAACAATCAATTAATCCTCCCAGGACTGACGTGAGGGGCTCCGCGGGTACCTGAAAGTGCTACAGCGAGCAGTGGGTGTGGGCTTCAATCAATCAATCAATCAATCAATCAAAGAATCAATCAATCTAAACAATCAATTAATCCTCCCAGAACTGGCGTGAGGTGTACCGCGGATACCTGAAGGTGCTACAGCGAGCTGTGGGCGTGGGTTTCAGCCTACTGCTGGAGAGTCCTGACGGCGTCATCTGCAGCCACCATTTTATCTCCCGGGACATGACCTTTGAACCCTCCTGCAAAACGCAGTACGGCTTCTGCTTCTCCTCCGTGGCTCGATGTGGCAGGTAGATCTACTCTCTTTCTGTTTGTGTGTGTGTATGTGTGAGTGTGTGTGTGTGTGTGTGTGCTTGTGTGTTTGTGTGCATCTGTGTGTATATGTGTGTGTCTGTGTGGGCCTATGAGTGTGTGTGTGTTTGTGTGTGTGTTTGTGAGTGTGTGTTTATGTGTGTGTGTGCCTTTGTGTGTGTATGTGTGTATATGTGAGTGTGTGTGTGTTTGTGCCTGTGTGTCTGCCTATGTGTGTGAGTGTATGTGTGTTTGTGTGTGTGTGTGTGTGTGTGTGTGTGTGTGTGTGTGTGTGTGCCTATGTGTGTGCCTGTGTGTGTGGGTGGGTGTGTGGGTGGGTGTGTGTGTCGATGGCTGAGCGCCAGAAGTGACCCTAACTACTTTTGGTCATAACAGAGCAATCGATATGGGTGGTGAACTTTTAATTTAAACCGCTCTTTTGCATCTGTAAATATCTAAGCCGTAGGTTGAATCAGCAACGAGATATTAACTTTTTTTTTACTATGTTATAGAGATTTCAGAATCGTCAAAATTTCAAACTCGTTTTTGTCTCAAGAGTGGATATAGTCACTTCTTTCGCTCTGCCATCGGCATGTGTGTGTATGTGTGTGTATGTGTCTGTGCCTATGTGTGTGTGTGTGTGTGTGTGTGTGTGTGTGTTTGTGTGTGCCTATGTGTGTGAGTGTGAGTG
>NW_004797584.1:721167-721810 GCF_000002075.1 Aplysia californica | reverse complement strand
CACCTCACCCCCCACCCCACCCCATTTCCCCCTACCCGACCAACAGCACGGTGAAAGGAGACTTCCTGGTTTCCTTCCAAGGCCGCGAGCAGACAGACCAGTTCCGTCAGGTGGTCTCTGAGTGTCAGCGACTCCTCCGCCTCACCGCCCCCAACAACACAGGCCGGCCCGACGTCTGCATGGGCTTTGGCAACAGCAGCAACTGCAACAGCAACAACTACAACAACAACAACAACAACAGCAACTTTGGCAATAGCAACAATTGCAACAGTAACAACTACAACAGCAACAACTACAACAGCAACAATTGCAACAGCAACAACTACAACAACAGCAACAACTACAACAACAGCAACAACAGCAACTTTGGCAATAGCAACACTTGCAACAGCAACAACTACAACAACTGCAACAACAGCAACTTTGGCAACAGCAGCAATTGCAACAGCAACCTCAACAATAGCAGCAACCTCAACAACAACGGCAACAACAGCTACTTTGCCAACGGCAGCAATTGCAACACCAACAGCAGTAACGACAACAACAACCTCAACAACAACCAAAGCTGCAATGACCACTGCAATAACAATCACCGCAACATCAATCCCAAAAGCAACTTTCAAACCGACAACAACCACAGCCA
>NW_004797584.1:711920-720853 GCF_000002075.1 Aplysia californica | reverse complement strand
ACCACCAGAATGACGACATCCATCACGGCTATGATAGAAACAGCAGGGGCAGCGACAACCTCATTAGCAACAATAACAACAATCACTACAATGACAGCAATACCAACAGTATCAACAACAACAACAACAACAACAACAACAACAACAACAACAAAGTATGTGGATCATCCTACCATAGTCCCCTCTCTGCCCACTATCAGAAATATCGCCACCGTAACAACTGGTTCAGTCACCACTTTGTAGAATCAGCCACAAGCTACCACCCTACAACATCTACGGTTTCAGCAACCACCAGATTCACCACAACACATTTTCCACACACACACCACTAAACGATTGCAGTAATCCCTACCATACAACTGAAACAAGCACCACAATACAACAACTGCTGCCGTAACCACCCAAATACAGCTGAAACAAACGCAACGGTACAACTGCTACAATAACACTAACACATGCATCACAATACAATTTTCACAAGATAATCACAATCTATAATACAACTGCAACAATCTCCAAAATACAACTGTCTAAAACACCACAATACAACTGCCACAAATCTCTACAATAAAACTGACTAAAACACCACAATACAGCTGCCATAATTACACAAATGCAAACTGAAACAAAAACCACAACACAACTGCCACTATCTCTACAACACAGTTGAAACAAACACCACCATACAATAACTGCCCCAATTGCCACAATACAACTAAAATAAACACTACAATTCAACTGCCGCAATCTCTACAATACAACTGAAACAAACCACAACACAACTGCTGCAATCATTACAACTCAACTGAAACGAACACCGCAATACAACTGTCCCAAACGTTACAATAGCACTGCCACATACACCACAATACAACTGCAGCAATGTTTACGACACGACTGATACAGCCCACACACACTGCAACGATCAGTACAACACAATTGAAACAAATCAGTATACAACTGCCACTACCACTACAACTAGATCTATAATAACACCTGAAACAATCTCCCCAATACAGCTGCCACAATAACCATTCAACCCGCCCCAAACACCAACATGACGTTTATTGCGACTGTCACCATGTTTTGGTTTGTTTTGTTTTGTTTTCCCACTTAGAATCTCCTTCGAAATCGCTAAGAAAATAATGATATCTTCGCGGCAAATAAATATTCTTTTGTTTTCAAACGTGAAATCTCATTGATCAAAGCTCTGAAAACCTCCTCAATGAATAAAAAATGGAGACTTTCTTTGAAATAAAAGTATGAACTGTTGCAGCTGCCAGGCATATTTCCCCTGAAATCTGAACTTAAGTGCCGCAACATAATATTTTTGTTTTGCCAGCTTTAGGTGTGGTTGATGTGTGTGTGTGTGTGTGTGTGGTATGTGTGTGTGTGTGTGTGTGTGCGTGTGTGTGTGCGTGTGCGTGTGTGTGTGTGTGTGTGTGTGTGTGTGTGTGTGTGTGTGTAGGGGAGATGTCTCTATGTGTTTGTTTATTTATTTTTGTGTCTGTACTATGAGCGTATTTTGTGTTGAGAGAAGGGGTAGATGTTTGTGTTCTTTTCTCCCTGTTATGCAAGAGGATGAAACAGTACCACACCACCTCTTTAACTGCCCAGCACTTTGTGGTCTGCGTAGCACCTACCTACCTGCCTCCCCAGACATCGGAAATACTCTTTAGAGCGACAAAGCACAGCTGATTAAAACCTGCAAATTCTTTGCCATATCGACAGACCGAAGGGCTAGAACCCAAATGGCCGCAGGATCGGAAATGTAAAGTAAAAGTTAAAAAGTATCCTGTGTCAGGGAACAAGAACGGTATTTATGCTTGCTGAAATGAGGTGAACAACTCTGCCCTGTGACTATCACAGAGGGAAACACCCCCAACATGAAATACATGTCAATTGCCGTTCAAGAAAGATCAGTAAGGAAAGGTGAACAGGAAGTTGAACTTGTCTACAACAGAAACCGTTTTATGAAACTATTCACATGTAACGTTTCAGGTGTAAAGAAAACTGGATTGAATACACCTCTATGAGTATCAGTTCTGTTACTTTTTAAAAGTGCCCTAAGACCCCTGACAGACGAGCGATATGCTGTGCTGGGGAAAAAAACTGCGCTGGATTGTCGTTCACCGAGACCTTGACAGAAGAGCAACATTTTATCTCGCTCGAATATAACTACACGTTTGTTTCATCTCACATGTCAACATGGACGATCCACCTCTAAAAGTTGTGCTTCTTTATGTTATGAACAAATTATTGTTGAAACGAAATAAAAATAAAATTTTGGGTGCACCCAATTGTAAGTAAACGTTTGTTGTATGAGGATCTCAAAGAAGATAAAGCCAAGTTTTTCATTTATTATCGAATGCCGAAACCAAGTTTTGAAGAGTTTGTCAGTGAGCACGCGGCAGGAATTTGTCACTCGTATGGCCGCTATCACTAACAAGAGTTCTTCGTCAACACGCCGGGTGAGATCGGGGCGTGAAATTCCAGTCAACGTGTTCTGGGCGTATACACGTTTTGGGGCGTCACGTTTCATGTATGCTCACAACGCGCCCGACGTGAATTTCCTGCCTGTCGCTCGTCTGTCTGGTCCCATTCATTCCAATGCTTCGCTAAACTGTGCAGTAACTTCCAGTGCAGTAGAACACGCTCGTCTGTCAGGGGTCTTAAACGAGCATTTTCGAATATCCAGATCGCGAGTGTCCCGTGAGTTATCCCTGTCTTCTCCGCCTGTCAAACATCAGGGGAAGATTTTGCCAAAACTAGAGGGAATTTAGGGGAACAAATAAACAATACCCCCACCCCCTCCCCTTTGCAACCAGGGCAGTGCTACTGACGGAAGTTGTCTTCAGGCCATTCCCAAAGTGGAGATATTAACAGTTTCTTAAAGCACAGAAGAATAGTAAATGGGCTAATTTATCAATGGCATGCTCATACTGTGCAGGAACAGCATAGGGGGAACTACTGCTTTTTCTTTCCTCATCCTTACTATCGTCATTTTTCCTCTACTTCTTTTGAATGTTTGTCATTCTCTTGTGAACTGCTATTTCCAGGAGGGCTTTCGTGGCCAAGAGGTTAAGGACTTAAGGTGTTGGCCTCTCATTCAAAAGGTCCCGGGTTCGAATCCGGATAGCGACCGAAAAATTTTCTTCTCTAAAATTGTCTTTTCCTGCTCTTTAGCAATGTTCTGTCGTCTGCTTTCGTCTCCTCTTTCTTCCCCCACCCCTTCACCTCCTTTGCCCCCTCCTCTGGGCTCCTGACTCTCTCTGCAGCCTTTCTACTGCTACTCCTTGACTCCTTCTTACAGCTGTCTTTCTGCCACACCCCTGATCTTCTGGTAGGAGAGATCTACACCTAGCCTTCTCAGACAAGGGCTTCGGCCGCCACCGGGGCAAAATTCAAAATTTCCTACCAACTAAAAGTATTAGGTGTGTCCCGCGTGCTCATATGACCTTATGCAGTTGCGAGCGCCGTAAAACACTTACCAAACAAACAAACAAATGCTATTTCCGGGGTGCCTTGACTTGATTGTCGAAGCAGACTTCGTGCTGTTCAGGCTTGAGAGGTGAGCAGAGTAAGCCTGATTCCCCGTTCGGACTTCTCTGTTGACATCCACCCCTTTGTGCTGATATGACCTTATGCAGTTGCAAGCGCTGTTAAACCTTACTAAAACAAAAACAAAAACCAACCAAAACAAAACAAAAAAACTTCACAACATTATGCCCAAAATGGTTCCACGACAACCTTCGTGCCTCTCAAGAAGAGATGGAGTCATTATTACTCGATTGCGTATCGGAACCACCTCCCTGACACAGGTTGTTGTTGTTGTTGATTTTTGTTTTGGGGTTTTTTTTCAAATCCCTTTAGCTGCGAGCATTTCGCTCTTGGCAGCGCAATGCCTCCCTCAAGTAACCACATGTCCTTGTCATCTGGTCAACACCACAGTAGAGCAGGCTTTGTAAACCTGTAGGTGTGTGTAGGAGCCTGCGTCGAAGAACTGCCAGGTTTGGGCAGTGAAGGAGAAGATGTTTAACGGTCTCCTCATGGTAGTCACTGTCACAAGGTCTCCAATGGGGTTCCCACAGGACGTTAATTGTGTTTACGTGCTTGTTGGTGCTTAAGTGTCCTGTGCGGTCTCTGAAGATCAAAGTCTGATCGGCTCGACATAAGAGATTTGAAGGGTCTTTGGGGAACCCTGACACATAAATACCTCCATCAGAGAGACGATCAACCGTTCTGTGTCGGACGTGACACAGTGTTCACCATTAGACACTTCTAAACAGAATGTCCAGACTTTGATTCTATTTGAAAGTACCGGAAGGAAGTATTTTCTATGCACAAAATTTTAAAAATCTGTTCCTCATCGTTGATCCCAACAGAATTCTCGATTTTATAAAAGCTATAGGCCATACAGTGGATTGTAAATCCGTTATTTCAATATTATTGAAATTGTCATTTTTAGATTTAGATTTTTAAACTACGAACCAAAATCGAGCCCTTCTGTGAACTGTTGTGAATGCAACCACCTTGTGTTTCGTGTGCTCATATCACCTTATGCAGTTGCGAGCGCTGTAAAACTAGTACTAAACTAAAAACTAGAGGAAGGACCACATTTTTTACAATGAATTATTTCTTTTCTCCAACACATGTCAAGATGGAATTCACCCCCTACTCCCCAATTTTGAATCTGTGGTGAGTAAAGGCGTCGGTGGCCTTGTGGTTAGGCTCTCAGACACGAAATCGTAAGGTCCATGGGAAAGGCACTTTACACGAATTTTCTTCACTTCACCCAGCCATAGAGATTGAAAGCTCATGTCAGTTTGTTAGTGGGTTTTTGTTGTTGTTGTTGTTGTTGTTGTTGTTGTTGTTGTTGGTTGTTTTGTTGTTTTTTTGCTCGTTGTTGTTGTTTTGTTTTGTGTTGTTGTTGTTGTTTGTTGTTGTTATTTGTTTTTTGTTGTTGTTGTTTTTTTGGCGGGGTGTTGGGTTTTTTATGTTTGGTTGGTTGGTTGGTTTTGTTGGGGGGAGGGGGGAGGTTAAGTTTTTTACGGCACTTGCAACTGCACAAGGTCGTATGAATGTGCGAGACACCCCAAAGATTTTTAGTTGGTAGGAAATTTTCAATATTTTTCCGGGTGGCAGCCGAAGCCTACTCTTAATCTTATCGATTTTGGACCACCAAGGGATCTTTAACGTGCACAACTTGCACACGGGACATCCGAGATGTTTCGCCCTTGTCCGAGAAGGCTAGGTGTAGATCTTACCTACCATAAGATCAGGGGTGTGGCCGAAAGACAGCAGTAAGAAGGTGCCAAGGAGAAGCAGTAGAAAGGCTGCAGGAGGAGTCAGGAGCCCACAGGAGGGGGAAAAGGAGGTGAGGGGTGGGGGCGGAAAGTGGAGACGAAAGCAGACGATAGAACATTGCTAGAGAGCAGGAAAGGAGGTGAAAAGAGAAAATCTGTAAGAAGAAAAAATTGTCCGTCTCGACCCGGATTCGAACCTTGAACCTTTGAATGAGAGGCGAACAACTTAAGCACTAGTCCACGAGAGCCCCCTATTAGTGTTTGAGCGCTTAACCAGCTGCATGCACTGTATGCTTCCCGGAAAGCTGAGAATGTTTATGAGTGCTGTATGGTTTGCTGGGGTAAAAAAATATAGTGTAAAGCGCATAGAGCTTGCTGTAATATTATTATTTTTTTTATTTTTTTTAATTATTATTATTATTATTATTACTATTTATTATTATTATTATTATTATTATTATTATTAAAGTTACATAATGTGTTGATGACGCCTGAAGGCCATAAAATTATTATCATCAAGAATTAGACAAAGGGAAATAGCTTCTCATATTTTCTTTACTCTACTCAGGGCTGAATCGTTTCCCTTGCCCTTAGCCTGTAGGGGTTATTAAACAGTACACTGTGTTGAACCCTGTTTATCTGTTTGTATTACTAACCCCACGATACTGTTAACTTGATGCTCGTACCAAGGTTGGCGGTATAAAAGTTTGTATATAGATCTAAACCTATAGAGAGCTAGATAGATAAATATAATGCACACACACACACACACACACACACACACACACACACACACACACACACACACACACACACACACACACACACACACACACACACACACACACATATATATATATATATAGTTTATATACTAGCTGGGTAACCGTTCGATAAACGGACTTAAAAAAATATATCGTCAAACAAAGAGTCGAAATATATATATATTTATATAAAGCTTTCTGTGTTTTGTATAGAACCACACTTAAGTAAAAAATATATATCTATATATATCTATATATATGTGTGCCTTCGTTCATCGCACTGTGTGTGTGTGTGTGTGTGTAGGGGGAGCGTGTTGACCTCGGATATGGGAAGAATTTGAACACGTCAATTATGGCAAAACTATTGATAGCACAAATTTTGTCGCTGGATCATATAATGTGCCATTTGAGGTTTGGCTTGAATTGTTGTGTTTTTCGCCACCTCTCTGAGCGAAATGTTGCGTCTTCTGTGAACGAAATTGTGCTTTTGACAAGAGTGTATCTTAATTCTCACATCTCAGTTTGCAAGGTTTAAACGTCACAATAGTACACCAAACAAAAGTATGCATCTGTGTTTCAGGGTGTCTGTTTCATGCCAAATTCATAAAATTAAACATATGACTTTCATAATGACTGTTTCATGAACATATTTCCTACTCTAGTATACCCCCGTGATGGTGGTTGGCGGGTGCTCTGGTGTGGTTTGCTCCTTCTTTCCTATTAAAAAAAAATATTGTCTCTCTATCTCCCCTCCTTCTTTTTTGTGTTTGTTACTCTCTTGTAACACCTTTAATCTTCGGCCCTTATATGACCTTATTGTGTTGCAAGTGCTGTAAAACTCTTACTAAAACTTTAAAACCCCCATGAAGGGAGACTTCGTGCACTGTCCAAGGTATCCCGACCACTAATGTAAGACCAAATTATGATATCGTGCTTTGCCATAGGAAAGAGATTTATTACCGATTTTTTTTCTTCACAACTAAACTCTATTTTAACTTTGATGTGTGTTTTAAAAAAGCTGAAAGCATCTTTATCTCTTTGACCTCCTTCGGATTTGAGTAATTTGTAGGGTTGTGTGTGGTCGGTCGTTACACTTTCAGTAATGGTTATTATACTCTATTAGATTCTCAGCATTCCTAGATGTCACAACTAAAACTGTATTGTGTTTTATCACAGGAGCTAGCTTTTTCTCGGCTTCTTTGTAAGACTATACACTGTCCAAGTCTAGATGTGTCTGAAAAGCTGGAAGCACCTTTATTTCTTTGTCATCCTACGGTTTTGAGTAATTTGTGTGGTCGGCCGTTACACTTTCAGTAATGGTTATAGCTATTAGATTTTGTTCATGCCTATTTAAAACAACCTTTAAAATATAGTGTTTTACCATCGGAGGTAACATTTTACCTTTGTTTATTTTTTTCTCTGCACGACTAAACTCTATTTTAACCTTAATTTGTTCCAGAAAAAAAAAACGAAAAAAAGCTGAAAGCATCTTTATTTCTTTTACCTCCTACAGATTTTAGTAACTTGTGCAGTTGGTCGTTACACTTTCAGTAAAGGTTATATTAGGTTTTGTGCATGCCTAATTGAAAGAAACAAGACGATAGGCTATAATGTTTTACCACAGGAGATAGGTTTTTAACTGTTTGTTTGCACGCCTAAAGTCTATCGTAGCCTAGCTCTGTTCGGAAATGCTGAAAACATGTTTGTTTCTTTGTCCTCCTACGGATCTAAGTAACTTGTGCGTTTGTTTGTTTCACTTTCAGTAATGATTTTAATCTATTAGATTCTCAGCATTCCTAGATGTCACAACTAACACAGTATTGTGTTTTACCACAGGCGCTAGCTTTTTCAAGGCTTCTTTTCACGTTTCAACTAGGCATGCACAAAATCCACGTATGTCCCTGTGAAAGTCACTTTACGAGAAATTCCTATTTGGCTCAGACCTTTCAGAGATGGACGTTAAACTCTTGAATAACCTACTAGTGTGAGCAAGGGCGTTAAACCTCTACCATTTCACAACGACAACCACACTGACGAACAGCAGTTTTTTCTTTCTTGAAGAAGAGTTTTCTAAGCGCCAGCGCACGCAGTTTTTTAAGTTCTTCTAAGATCTTAAGGTGTTGAAGGTGCAGTAAAACTTTCACTACAGATCTATTCCTTTTTAAAATTTCAAAAAATCATTCTTTATTTTAGTCTGATCGTGGCCCTGTGATCAAAGATTCTCCACTACCGAAAGAGGAGAATTGTGATAACCAAAGCCAAGTTCAAATCCAGGAAGCGAGGTCTCGGGATAAGGGAAACAACTCAGGAAAATGTTTCTCATTAAGCAACTATTGAGTTATCAAACTTGGATCGTATCAATAATAATAAATTATACTATAATAATATCTCAACGCTCATGGCCTGGAACAGCTGCATAATATTTCGAAGTTTTGTTTTAGTGGTTCTAGTTACAAGTAAAAAAAACTAAAAGGTAGCCTAATAACAATATTTCTGCCATAATAAGTCGGGAATTGACAAGAATTGTGTGATATTGATAACTAATGAAATTATCACCCTTGAAATGGAAATTTGTTAGGAAAACCTGTACCGTAGTGTGCTGCCAGATACAAGACATCAGGAGAGACAGGGATGGGGTTGTGGTCGAAGATGCGCTCGGAGAGTACACAACAGTTAAGGCAACATTGGGCAGGGAATGTCGCAACTGGCCAATTGGAGCTACAAACTGTGAAATTGAAACCCTGTTAGAAGAGCATGGCGAACATGGAGATGCTGTGATCTTCACGGAAGGATCTGTCAACAGGGGAATCAAATCGGGCTGCGCCTTCAGTGTCAGAGTTGATGGGGTAGTAGTGAAAGAGAA
>NW_004797584.1:693084-710720 GCF_000002075.1 Aplysia californica | reverse complement strand
ATCTACACCTGAAGGCTATCTCGCATATTGGCAGACCAAATTTTACAATATTTCACACACATAGCAAGCACAGTGAGGAGTGAGGAGTCTTATAATCCGGAATCAAATTCGAGAAAAAAAAGTTTAGTTTCCATTGATACGGGGACCATATTGGATATTATTGACATGTCCAGACCGCACTTAAGCTGATGGAAATTAGTTGGGGGTTTTTTTGCATACATGTTAGCAATCATTAGATTTTAAAATTTGTTTATTGTTTTTTTTTTCCTAAACGAATTAGAAAACTTTTTAATGAATTTTTTCCTTCAGTAGTATATATTCAAATTTGCAACAACAAAAAATCCGTGAAAATCCACACTCCAGACACCACTAACAAAAATCTATTCCATATATAAAAAATTCAACTAATACAATTTTTAATATTACCTCTTTTCTTCATTTTGTGAAACTTTCTTGAAGATTGGATTAAGAATGGTGGAGTTATTCTAAAATAAGTATATAATAGGCTAGAGCAAAATGTCGCGTTTTGAGAAAACAGCCGATAAAGAAAAATAAAATATTGACTTTATAATATGAGGAAACAAGGGGATCATAGGATGCCCACATTTCGTCATATCATCATAAGCTATTTAATAGGCATATGAAGCGATATAATCACTACAGGATACGAGATCTGACAAAAATTCTTCGACTTGGGTTGTTTGGGGGATCTTTCAAGGCCCTGCCGCTCATTGGTGGGTCCAATTATTGGCTATCCGGGCTATCGGAGATGGACATAAAATTTAAGCGTGAGTAGTAGTAGTAGTAGTAGTAGTTAATATGTGAAGGTATCATCCATTTCTCTCTCAAACTAACAAAGAACAAAACTTTGGAAAATAAACTCTTGCATCTAATGTAAAGTCCGAGGACGCCGTTGTTGCTAGGGAGTTGTTTCAGTGCGATGCGGTCACGTGACTCATACTTCCGCATTCGACAATGGCGACGGAAAACGAAACTGTAGCGCACCATCCAAAAATGACGGAGGCGAAAGAGCCTGATTTTTCTGCAATGAGAGATGATATTGAATTGAGACATGGAGTATATTTCTTGTTTGCTTCTATGTTATTCTTTCAACTTGTGAATTGGATCTTAAAATCAAAAGGACCTCCTAAAACGCTGAAAGAAGATGAATGGAAGTGGCGAAACTTGTATGTTTCTTGGGTTCATGCCCTCATCATTTCGATCTGGTGCTCAGTCAGGTTAGTAGGCCTACCAAACACGGTGGCGGTGATGTTTCTGTCGTTTTTAGCACAGATTCTAATCAATTGTTATAGAATTATTTGTATGTGCTGTGCAGAGTTTAAGTTTGGATTACAGTCCAGCCAAAGCACTTCTTCACTCAAGAACTAATCTCTACCTTGTTTTTTTGTAAGCCACAATAAGCAAGCCTTCTCACTTTCATCATCCTACACTACAGCAGGCCTAGAGATCTACTCATTAGATTACAGTCTAGATATCTAGATCTACTATGCATCTAGATATCTAGATATACTCTTTCTCATTCACAGTTACTGTGACTAAGACAAAACATGTCTAAAAGTTAGTCTTCAGTTTGTCTCTGCTAGATTCTCTAGAGTCTAGAGTAGACTGTGTTTATATAAATCCTACTCTTTTTTTTAAAAGGCCACCTCTATCCGGTGCGCGTTCACCAAATTTTGCGTTCACCCTAATCCACAGAATTCTACACTGTGATAACAGAAAAATTGTAGAATTTTGTGCCGTGAACAAACGTTCCATTACAACTGTAGCCTACTAAAAGCGTACAATTTTGTCTGTGGGCAGTGGAGAGAGAGAGAGAGAAAGAGAGAGAGGAGTAGCGCGAGAATTTCCGGGCAAAACAAAATGGCGACCCGCGTAGTTCGGCTCGATTCGAAAAGTTAAATAGCCGTAGCATCTTTGTAGACAACCAAATGAATTTACTTTTGTGTTTTAACATCATTTTGTAACTTTGTTTTGGTCAATTTGATCGTCCACACCGATAGACAGTATTCAGAAAGAGACAGAGAGAGAGAGAAGAGGGGAGGAGTTGATCTTGCGAGAACTTCCGGACGGGTGAGAATAGCCACTTTCTTTAAATAAACCCCATCAGACGCTGGAACGTCCGGCGGTAACATTTTAAAAATTAATAACCCTGTTCCCCATCGGACACTGGGAGCATCCGATACTAGTGACAACTGTTTCATAATTTTAAGGAAGAGGCTAGCCGTACTTATTCTTAATATGATGGCTAGACTGACCTATAAATTTACAAAAAATAGGCCTACTGAATTGTAAATATACATTTTTAGTGTGCAGTCTAGCGGTACTGGCAGTCTAGCGGTACTTAAGTACGGGTAGACATCCAGGCTAGCCGTACTTAAGGACGGCTAGACTGTCAGGTTAGCCGTACTTAATATTGATGGCTGAATTGTAAATGAAATTTTTAGTTTGCAATGCCTAAAGTATTTGTATTTCAGACAAAACCAAAAGGTGCCTTACTGACTTGCATGTATTTGAACCTGAATAATTACTAGATCTAGATCTAGTGAAACCTGTGTACTTAAACAGGCTTGAGTCGATTGGGCCAAACCTAGATCTAAGTACGGCTAGACTGGCAGTCTAGCCGTACTTAAGTACGGCTAGACTCTCAGTCTAGCCGTGCGTAATTTTAAGGTCGGCTCTATTTTTTCTCTGAACGCTCGGGAAAATTTAAACTTGAAACTCTATTATATTTCTCCGAACGGTTTCCGTTCTTGAGATTTTAATACTGGAGTGGCCAGCCCGCTCGTGCGTGCGCCTGTGTGTGTGTGTGTGTGAGAGAGTGAGTGTGTGTGTGTGTGTGTGTATGATGTGTAAGGTGTAAACGGAATGGGGGGGGGGGGGGGGGGGGCGTAGATGGGTGGAGTGGAGAGGATTTTTGTGACAGTTTTTGAAAAATGGGGTTACTAAATGCAAAATAGGTTACTGCCAAAGTTGAGCAGTCTTGTTTTCTCTCAGCACCTTTTGAAGGCATTTTCATATACAGGAACATTGCCCTAACCACAATTGAAGTATCTGAATATTCAGAGTATCTCTAGCTCTAGAAATTGAATTCTGTGTAGAAATATATATTATATACTTCTTCCCAGACCTCGCAGAGTGGCAGAATGAAAGATTACGCTCAACTCTAGAGAATTTAACCAAAAAATCTCGAGAACGGAAACCGTTTGGAGAAATATCAGTTCAAGTTTATTTTCCCGAATGTTCGGAGAAATAGTCACTTCGTAATTTTTATATTATATTATAGTTTTTGTTTGTTTTTTGGAACTCCCCGAACCAAATATTTGACTTCTTTGTTTTCGCCATTTAGAAGTTGGAGGCAAGATTTTGGGGTTATGATAAGACATTAGTGCACCAGGTTTAGGTGACTGTAGTAGTAGTAAAAAACTCTGGGAAACGGTAGAAAAAACTCAGGGTTAAGTTTGAAGAGTCAAGAGTGCAGAGCTATAGAGCAAGAAACAGTTTCCTCCAGAGGCAAAAGAAAAATGCAGAAAAAAGATTCCAAACAAAGAGTTTGACGTCAACAGTCAACAAGAACTAGGACTAGCACTCACATTTATAGTAGATCACTAAGAAGGGGCCAAATCATCAAGATGTAAAATTAAATGTTATGTTTTTAATTTTGTTTTAACGCAAATCAAACGTATAGGCAGTGGCGTCTTATAGTATTTGGCCTGCAGCTTGAGCCCCCCCCCCCCCCCCCAGACTTTTTCGCCAAAAATTGGACTGGTAGTATACTTTAAATATATATGTATACTAACTCTTGTTTTATCCAGTTAGGCAGGCATTCCTTCTGTCTGAGAGAATTAAGTTTCAACCTGTGTATCATATCCTGAAGCCCTGATGTTTTGCTCCCTCAGATTGAAATTCGATTTGAATGTAGCTGTGGTGTTGATCTTTCAAATCAAATCTAGGCTGAGACAGCAGACTGCTGGTTCACACAACACCACCTCCTGATTATCAGAACAATAAAAAGTCGAAAAAAATCATACACTCTTAGCAGCCATGAGCTTAGTATTCTGCCTTTCCCTTTTGAGGTAGACTCGACCAGTCTACTGGTATCTTGGTGAGGCAATAGAAGACGCTTTAAGAACACTGTCTCATGCAGGAGAGACCTGAGTTCAATTCTCGAGTGGGAAGAAATTTTTTCGAGTAGCTAAGTCTTTCTGCTCTGATGTTGTATAATTCATCTCAGACAAGGTTTACCCTGACAGGCAAGGTCGAAAGCCCGCCTCCCTAATGATCTAACTGTGAGGGTGTAAAGCATCTTCTGTACATTATAAAAATATCGACCAGTCTGACTGCACAGGCAGCAAGGGACTAATTGTGAGCGCGGGGTACAAAATGTAATTTAAAAATTACAGTTTTTCGTTAGTACTCATTCCACCATTATGTTTATTATTATGTGTGTTTTGTAGTGTGGTATGATAATTTGGGAAAAGAGAGGTGGGGGGCTTTTAGGAACAGGGAGAGTGAATAAATAATGAAATAACAGGAGAAAATTTTATGCCCTTTCTTCGGTTTGTTAGTATAGAGAGCAGTGTTAGTGAGGGGGCTTTCTCTTGGCCTAGAGGTGTTCGCCTTTCTTTCAGTAGGTCTCGGGTACGATACCTCACTGAAAGAAAATGTTCCGCTCTAAAATATTGTCTTTTTACCTTCTTTAATTTTCTGCTCTCTAACCATGTTTTATCACCTGCTTTCGCCTCCACTTTGTGCCCCCTGCTTGCTCTGGGCTCCACTCTTTCTGCAGCCTTTCTACTGCTGCTTTTTGGCTCCTTCTTACTGCTGTCTTTCAGCCTCACCCCTTACCCCTGATCTTAGGGTAGGTGTAATTAAGATCCGACACCCAGCCTTCTATCCTGCCATTGTTAATGACCAAGACAAATTTCTCCCTGCGAGATGAATTGTCATTGTCATTGTCATCATTCTCAGATAAGAGCTAAAAAATCTTGGAGGTCCTGTGTGCGAGTTGCTAATGTTAAAGAACCTTGGTGGTCCTAAAATCGAAGAGTAGGCTTAAGCTGCCATCTGGGCAGAATGCAAAATTAATTCCTACCAAGCTGAAAATGCTTAATATGTTGTGTCCTGCACGCTCATGACCTTATGAAGTTGCTATCGATAATCGCTGTAAAATGCACCCCCCAAAAAAAGTGCAAATGAAAAGCAATTGTGTTTGGGTCAGCTTATAATTCTTGGCGGAATGAAAAAATGACCCATGCCCTGACTACACAAAAGTAAAAGCATGCCTTCTTTCATTATTAATATTACTAAGCTCCCTCTTGTCTACCACTGAAACACATGTTGACTAATTACATTTATATGCAGCTTGGCCCTTGGTCAAAACAATATGTCCTTTTGCTATTTTTCACCTACCTGGGAATATTTTGTTGGATTCTGGCCGTGAACAATGCTGTCTTTCATATATATATTATGATGGTGGTGAAATCAGCCACTAATCAGGCACTCATCAAAATTATGAAATTGAAGAAACATGCTCTGCTAGTTTGGATATTTTGATAGAATTTTTATTTTTTGGCTAAACCTCTTTTATGTCAGCATAAAAAGATTTACACATGTTAATTTTACTGAAAAAATTGATTAAAGGCGCTAGATATGTCATTTTTCAGTTTTCAAAGACTCTTTAGATATTGGAGTTACCAAACTTTCGCAGCCATTTTCTCACTAATTTCACCACTAAAACCAGGGGACCTCATTTCTTTCAATTGCAGATGTCTTGAGTTCTATTCAAGATAAATGTATATAATTTATTTAATTTGAAGCAAGGCAAATTAATCAGCTTTCACATGATACTAATAACTCCACATACTCAAAATTGATGGGTGCCTGATTCCACCGCGTCGTGACACATTGAACCTGAGCATAATTATATTTATTTACTAAAGCAAAAGAGGGCCTGGAGAGAACAGGTTTAGAATAATAAAGTGGAAGGGAAAAGACACAGAAAAGAGAGATTCAGAGAGAGAAATTGAGAAGAAATAGAGGCAGAGAACAAGATAGCGAAAAAGGGTCAAGAAAAAGAAAAGAGGAGAGCTATAAAGTTCTACAAAACAAAGTGTAGGGGACATTACAGAGAAATGGAAACGAGCACAGCAAAGCTGAAAAAAGGAAGAGGGTAGAAAGTGCAGCTCTGAAACAATCTCAGACACACCTGTGATTTTTCCCTTGGGCTATTTACCTGTGATTTTTTTTACGTAAGGCTGTTTACGCGACAGAACGAGCCTAAAACTATGATTGCACTCCATCAGGTGTCCCTGGTTCAACTTGTGCTTGTTGTCAACAAGCTTGTCTCCCCCCCCCCCCCCCCCCAGAACATGTTACAGTGCCTCCTTCAGCCCTCAAGGGTAACGTTTCCTCTTGAAGACAATAATAACAATCCTGAGTTTTTTCCACCATTTCCCAGAGTTTTTTCTACAGTCACCTAAACCTAGTGTACTGTCTCATTATAACCCCAACTGCTTGCCTCGAACTTCTAAATAGCGGAAACAAAGGCTTAGTCATTAGTAAAAAACTTGGTTTGGGAATAGTGCCGAAAAACAAGCAAAAACTAGCACTAAATAAAACGAAACAGTTGTCGCTAGTACTGGACACTCCCAGTGTCCGATGGGGAACAGGGTTATTACCGCCGGACACTCCCAGCGTCCGATAAGGTTCAAAGAGTTAAACGGCATCTGTGGTCTAATGGTAAGGCTCTTTGCTGATGTATGCATGTAGAAAACATGATTTTGATGTTAAATTCCCCCCCCCCCCCCCCCCTTTTTTTTTTCTAAAATGTATGAAGACAAAATACTTCCTCTTTCTCTTTCCATGCAGGTGGTTGGATAGCCCCTTGCTAGTGCATCTACATCTTCTTTGCGATACACCTCTCTCCTATAATAGATCCGTACGCCCTTGGGTCATTTTGTTCCCCTGAGATTGTGAACACATTTTAGAATACTTCTAGAACGAAGGTCTCTTTGAAACTTTCAGTTTTTCTCAAAAAAATCATTTTGACAGACTGCTATGCAAAGCACACGGATGGGATTAAAGAGTAAATTTGCTCTTTGGAAAGTGGTGGCACAGAGTTCCCCACGTCGTATGGATACAATAGTAAAACACGATGTACGGATAGGGTTAACCCATATATATATATATGCACCTGTTACCCTCCTCCTAGACATATTGTTTTCCTGCCATAGCCTTGGAAAGCTGAAAACAGCAACAGCCTTGGGCTGTAACAACAATGTTGATTTGTAAGATGCTCTGAAGCATCAATACCTCCAAGGAAGCCATCTGTGTGTTCTCAAAATCAACTTTTGGGGAAGATACAAATGTAGCAAATGTGTGCTATGTCTGATCAGCCTTTCTTCTCTTTGCTCTGTAGGTGGTTGGCGGGTGCTCTGGTGTGGTTTGCTTCTTCTTTCCTGTCAAACGTCTGTTGTCTTTATCTCCCCTCCTTCTTTTTGTGTTTGTTACTCTCTTGTAACGCCTCTAATCTTCAGCACTTATATGACCTTATTGTGTTGCAAGTGTCGTGAAACTTACTTTTTTTTAAATTTCATGTTCCTCCTCTGATATGGTAAGGCATTCAGCTGTATTTATTTCCACCTACCTACTATCGGAGATCTAAGATCTGGAAAATTTGAACTGGAATTTTAACATGCTCATAGAGGTATGGAATACAAACAAACGCTTTACCTGCAGATGAACAGGCTCCTTTATTTTTATACTTAATCGGAGTCCAGAACCAGTCTTTTACACGTTATAGTAGCTTTAATTTCTGTTTGAATCAGTCCCTTCTCCGGAAATTAAAGCCAGCGCTGTCACTTACTGGCTCGCACTCCTTCTATCTCATCTAAACATCTCCATGGCCACAATGAGACAGTCGATCACTTCAAACTTATACCAACATTATGCTACCGGTGCCGGACCTGGACATTGTAAGTAAAACTCAGGAAAGCAAAACTACAGCATTGAAGATTATATGTCTCTTCAAAACCCTTTACATCACAAGACGAGACAGGCAGAGAAATGAAGAAATAAGAGCAGCTATTGTCACTGAGACCTACTTGCATTTCTTAAAGATAGAGAATAAAATGGTTTGGCCACCTGTTACGTATATCACCTAGCCAGCCAGCCGTAAGAGCCTGTAACACCAAGCTCTCAGGCTATAAAGGAAAAGGAAGGCGAAACAAAATATGGATGAACTCTTTAAACCCTCAGTTCTTTCCACCTTTTCCTGGAGTTTTTTCAAGAGTCACCTAAACCTGGTGCACTATGTTTCATTGTAACCCCCAAAAGCTTGCCTCCAACTTCTAAATGGCGGAAACAAAGCGTAGTCATTACTAAAAAACTTGAATCAGGAATAGTTCTGAAAAACTTGTAGAAACTAGCCCTAAATGAAACGAGACAGTTGTCACTTGTATCAGACGGTTATTACCGCCAGCTTTCGATGGGATTTAAAGAGTTGAAGGAGTCAAGGAAACTCTTAGATATATTATAATATCCCAATTGAAAGGGCTGCGGAGCTGGTCTACCTTGGAAAACTGCATCTCCTCACGACGCTTAACAGCAACAGAGGATGAAAAAGTAAAGTATTTTTAATTATGTCTGAGTACTTTGTAGCGTCTTTAATAATCTATCTGAGCATATTGTAGTATCTAGAAGGTGTGTAAAACTCCTCAAAAGTGAGCACTACACATGACAGACTTTCTCTTGCTCACTCTCTTGCAGCTTGCTGGCCTACCCGGAGTTGTTCCAGAATCTGCTGCAGCACATCAACTACTTCACCTACTTCTGTGTGTGCCTGGCCACGGGTAAGTCACTGCGGGGGGTGTGGGGTGGGGGGGGAGGAGGCTTGGAGGATTTCAATAGTGCGTTCTACTTCTTTACTTCTTTACTGTTCCTCATCATCTACTTCTTTACTTCTTTACTGTTCCTCATCATCTAATTCTTTACTTCTTTACTGTTCCTCTGTTTCACCTATTGTTCTTCGTGGGTGATTGGCAGGTGCTCTGGTGTGGTTTGCTTCTTCTTTCCTATCGAACATCTAATTGGCTTTATCTCCCCTCCTTTTTATTTGTGTTTGTTACTCTCATATAACACCTCTAATCTTCAGCACTTATATGACCTTATTGTGTTGCTAGTGCCGTAAAACTCGTACTAAAACCAAACTATTGTTCATCTTACTTTTTCCTTTCTCTAAATGTCTGTTATTATGTTGATGTATGCTGCTCTTTGCATAAATTAAACAGCGAGTCATTGAGAATTCTTTGTCATCAATCATGCTTTGGGTTGATTATTTTCTCTATTGTTAAATTCGTGTACTGGGTGTAATTTAATTAGTTCTGTGCAGCTGTTCCCGTTGTACAGAATACTGGGCTGAGTAAGTTTTTGTATGATTTGATAAATTATTTTTTGAATCGGCAGTGGAATCGATTACCATAAAGTTCAGGCTATTAAGCGGACCTGTATACAAGCCACACCCTCTGTTTTTTTTTAAAGCTGAACTTTTTTCACAATCCAGCCACACTGGTTTATAATAGACCACAGCAGATTATACAACACAGAAATGTACATCACATACATTTATTCAACGTCCTTATCATCCTGTCCGCTGAATCCGCTGAAATCTTCTCTTCGGTGTCAAACGTGAACAGATCGAGTAGTGTTGAGGAATATATGTCAACTTTAGAAAATCTTTTTAGGTCTAATAATGCACGGGGGCTCTCGTGGCCTAGAGGTGTTGGCCTCTCATTTAAAGGTCCCGGGTTCGAATCCGAGTAGCAACCGAAAAGTTTTCTTCTCTAAAATTGTCTCCTTTCACCTCCTTTCCTGCTCTCTAGCAATGTTCTGTTGTCTTCTTTCGTTTCCACTTTCTGCCTCCACCCCCACACCTCCTTTGCCCCCTCATCTGGGCTCCTGACTCTTTCTGCAGCCTTTCTACTGCTACTCCTTGGCTCCTCCTAACTGCTGTCTTTCTGCTACACCCCTGATCTTCTGGTAGGAAATCTCGGAGGGCCCATGTGCAAATTGCGCACGTTAAAGATCCCTTGGTGGTCTAAAATCGATAAAAGTAGGCTTCGGCCGCCACCCGGGCAAAATTCAAAATTTCCTATCAACTGAAAATATTAGGTGTGTCCCGTGCGCTCATATGACCTTATGCAGTTGTGAGTGCCGTAAAAACACTTACCAAAAACAAAAAAACCCATAATAATGCGCAAGTGAGTGATGTTTCTGCAATCACAGAAAACCCTCAAATAATTGTTTATGCCGCAGCGATTTAAGCTGGGGGAAAAAATGGTAGCTTATTGCCTGAGCTTTATGGTAAATAAGTTGACCCGGAATGCTATGTTGTTTAGTTGTGTACAATAATATCTTCAGTTCAGTGGTATGAAAAGTCTCACCTGTAATCTCCCAAAATGCTTAATCCTGTGCGTATTGCTTTGAGAAAGAGCATCAGTTCTGTTTAGAAAGAAAAAATAGCTCTCAGTTTATGGTTTGAAGAAATAAATAGTTCTCAGTTAATACTTCCATCCTGTCTCTATTTAACTCTGTGAAACGTTGGGACTGTTTTGCCAGTCCCACTCTCAACTCGGGAGTGTTTTTTTGTAATGTTAGGCTTGATAAGATCACTGATCACAACATGTTCAGTCTTATCTTACTTTTGGAGGGAGCAGAAGAAAAACCCAGCCTAATGTAAAGTCTGGTGAAGTCTGGTGAAGTCTGGTCTGTGCTCAATTGCTTTGAGTTTGTTCCTCTGTGGTCTTTTCATATATATTATATGCTAGCAGAATTTGACCAGAATTAGGGGTGGCTTTTAGTTGTTTTCAAACTCCCAAGAGAAAGAATATCTTGAAACAATTTTCTCATTTATTTATTTCTAATAAATGTATGAGCGCAGAGCTCTGTTTGGTTTATAGAGACATGTGGTTTTGTTCTTCCCTGGCATGGAGTACATTATGATTAGACTTCTTAAATTTAAACAGATTTTTTCAATGGCAAAGCTCGCTGTACAAATTTTACTAGAAAGATGGAGGTCAAAAGACTCAGGCTCTTCAGAAAGTATGTGTTTTATCTTTGTATGAATGCTTGAGTGACATGTATTATTTCTCCTATGGCCAGGCCATACCTTTTGCTATCAAACTGTTGGTCTTGTTTGTCCCCTTACCCTGTATGATGGAAAGATCAAAAGCTCCAACTGTAAGAGATTTCAAAAAGGCTGCTGGCCACAGTCTGTATGGTAGCTTTGGAGTTGTTGGGCTACCGGACTCGTAATCATGAGAATGGGGGCATGGGGGTTCGAGCCTCTGCTCGGTCCGACGTTGTGTCTTTAGGAGATGGACTTTAAACTTGGTCGTCCCACCTCTCAGACAACTTAATTGTGTTGATAGGGGCGTTAAACCAATTACCATTTCATTTCAACAGTCTGTAGAGGTTTTTGTTTATTTAAGTAAGGTTTTACGGCGCTCGCAACTGCGTAAGGTGATATGAGCGCCAAGGGGTGGATGTCAACAGAGAAGACCAAACGGGGAATCAGGCTTACTCTGCTTGCCTCTCTAGCCTCAGCAGCACAAAGTCTGCTTCGACTATCAAGGCTCCGCGGAAAGAGCAGTCCACAAGAGAATTGCAAACATACAAAAGAAGTAGAGGAAAAATGAGAATAGTAAGTAAGGATGAGAAAAGAAAAAGCAGTAGTTCCCCTTATGTTGTTCTGGCACAGTATGAGCATGACATTGATTAATCAGCCCATTTACAATTCTACTGTGCATAAGAACATGTTAGTATTCCCCCTTTGGAAACGGCCTTAAAGACACTTCAGTCAGTAGCACTACCCTGGGTGGGGGGACGGGAGGGGTAGTCTGTAGAAAGGAATGTCCCTCCACTTCGAATATCTTTCAAGTAATTTTATCCGGTTCTTTTCAACACCCACACCATTTCTGATAAGAGCCCTTCCCTTATTTACTGATTATGTATCATTGCATTATTTTTTTGTTTTTTTTAATAAACTTAAAATAGTTTTCATATCTTGCATTGGTGTGTCTTGTGACGCTTGTCAGACAGGAAAGGAAAAAACAACAACCCAGTGCTTGTTCAAACAATGAGTTTTGTCCTTTGTACTGTTTCCTCCTATCTTGACCTGTTTTTTTACCCCTACTTTAGACAAGGTTCACCTTTTAATAACATGGTATGAAATAAATAGGTTATCTGACTTGTCCTGTGGAGGTAACAACAATGGGTGATATGATCAGGAAAAATTTGTTGAAGAGAAAGTTTTTTTGTTCTCTCTTTCATGTTCACGCATTCACTGTCTTAGTTAATCACTGGTCATAGTAGTCATATTATCATAATTAGTCATGTTATACTAGTGTCTACTTTATAATTAAGTCAATAGTATTTCCTACATGGGCAAGATATTTTATCAAGTAGATGTAGGCCTATCACTTACATTCTGCTGGGCTGTGTCTGACTCATCCAGGTTAGCCGACCTGAATGTTTAAAATTACAATGACCAATGTTGCTAGCTTGAAAGTCTTTTTAGTCAGAGTTGACACAGGAAGAGTTGTGTGATAAAGAAATTTTAAGGAAATATGGCCTGAGCCGGAAGCTATTAACTGGGTTATGTTCTGGGTTGTTGTTTTTTTGTTTGTTTTTTTGTTGACAGAAAAAACATGTCCTTAAAATGGAAGCTGTGAACTGGATTATGTTCTGGTTTTTGATCCAGCGGTATTGCTAGCATGCTGTCATACATGAGCTTAATATACCCTCACTTGCATTATGTTTCAAATTTTATGAATAAAGAGTACACATTCTTGCTGATGGGAATCTGTAAATTTGTAAGTTTTAGTTGCAGTAAACTTTCCATCTCTCAGTTTACGCTATCTTAGATTTAGTAAGAGTTTTACGGCACTTGCAACACAAATAAGGTCACATAACTACCGAATATTAGAGGTGTTGCAAGGGAGTAACAAACACAAAAAAGAAAGAGGGGAGATCAGGACAATAAGTGTTTGATGAAAAAGAAGGAGCAAACCACACCAGAGCACCCGCCAACCACCCACATTTTACCGTATATTTATTTTTACCCTAATGATGTCATCTTCAATGCCTTTCACCCCTGGCAGGGTATAGACCACATACAAGCTCCTTCCATTATTTATCTCTGCTTTGGGCTCTTCTTCCTAGTGAGCTTCATCTCTCTCATGTCCCTTTCCACGCATCTCCTCCATGTTTCCCTCGGCCTGTGGGTTCCACTGCAGCGACTGTCTTGTGATTTTTCTAGTGGGCTTTTTGAGGGTGTGTCCCATCCATCGCCACTTTCTTAGTTCTATTTCTACTTCTATATAGTTTTGTCCTGTCCCTTCCCTCAGCTCTTCATTTCTTGTTCTGTCCTGCCATTTAATTATTAGGATACTCCTCATACATCTGTTGACAAAAGTCTGGACTTTCTTCAGCACTGTGTTTGTTGTCTTCCAAGTTTCGCAGCCGTTTAATGATGCATACAATATGAGTCATCGTGGTGAATTCAGGCGCTCGTCGAAATAACAAAAAATGGGAGAAACAGGCATTTTTCCACCAGCTTGGCGATTTTTTCCGAATTTTTGTTTTTTAGTTCTACCCCTTTCACTTCCATACATGTAAAACATTTCCATGTGAATTTTACTGAAAAACATTGATTAACGGCACAAAATATGTAATTTCTCCGTTTTCAAGGACTCTTTAGCAATTGGAGTTACCAAACTTTGAGGGCCATTTTCTTGCTTATTTAACCACAGAAACCAGGCGTCCTCACCTCCTTCAATCGGAAATATCTTGATTTCTATTCTAGGCAGATGGGTATTTTTTTCATTGAAAGCAAGGCAAATGATATTATGAATAAGCTTCCTGATGATACCAATAACTTCACTTGCCCAAAAATTGATGAGTGCCTGATTTCACCACGTCGTGACATATAAATATTACAGTGGACTCTGCTTAGGAACCCCATCTGGAGAAAAAGAAAGAAAAAGAAGAAAAACGGGGTTCTTTGGCCGACTGGGTTTTAGTAGGATTTCAAGGGAAACGATTCAGTCCTACCTATTGGCTTTCCTTGTTTATTCAATTGGGATAATAATGACCTAGCAGGTGTTTGGCAGGTGCTCTGGTGTGGTTTGCTCCTGCTTTCCTATCAAACATCTATCTACCTGATCTCTCCTCCTTCTATTTTGTGTTTGTTACTGCCTTTTTTGAGAGCATCCGAGCAAAGGAATGAATGGAGAACCATGATCGCCGATGTCTGTCGCAGATCTGGCACTGGATGATGATGACTGTCGTGTAGCACCTCACTCTAATCTTCGGCACTTGTATGACCTTTTTGTGTTGCAAATGACATGAACCTGGTACTTAAAATAAACTATGAC
Source organism: Aplysia californica (assembly GCF_000002075.1). Taxonomy (NCBI): domain Eukaryota; kingdom Metazoa; phylum Mollusca; class Gastropoda; order Aplysiida; family Aplysiidae; genus Aplysia; species Aplysia californica. The sequence goes on along the minus strand of NW_004797584.1, from coordinate 696,267 downwards.
CTTTAGGAGATGAGGAAACTTGGGGGAATATTGAGAGTGAACACAAGTGTGTGTTTGTGTGTGTGTGTGTAAGTGTATGTGTATCTGTGTGTGTGTGTGTGTGTGTGTGTTTGTGTGTGTGTGTGTAAGTGTATGTGTATCTGTGTGTGTGTGTGTGTGTGTATCTCTGTGTGTGTGTATCTCTGTGTGTGTGTGTGTGTGTGTGTGTGTATGTGTGTGTCAAGTGTGTGTGTGTGTGACTGACTGAGTAGTATGCACTCTTGGATGAAAGTGAGGTACCAAGGCTTCTGAGTGAATTTTGAGAAGACATCATTGTCACTAAGATTTAGTAAGTAAGTAAGTTAGTTTATTCAGTGTACGTGTGTATGTGCCTAAGAAAACAGTCTGTGTAAGTGCATGTGAGGTGTGTTGGTATTTTTCTCTGTTTGTCCACTCCATCTCCTCTTCCTTCTCCAAATCCTGCACACTTATATATGACCTTATTATGTTTCAAGTGCAGTAATACACTTACTAAGAAAGGCACACAGTGTAGTGTAAAGCGGCTCAGAAACGTGGGCTCAACCCAGGTTCGCAGGCACAACCCAGGTTCGCAGGCACATTTCTATGTTTAGAACAGATTGTGGACACATTTTTATTTTTAGAACAGGTTGCGGAGCACATTTCTATTTTTAGAACAGGTTTAGAGGCAGAAGCCACTGTTGTTAGTTAAATCAGGACTGTGTAGGTTTTTCTTCTTGTAATCAACACAGAGATAGGTTTTTAAGTGACGGATAAAAAAAACAACAGTGCATGATCACACACTAAGTGATGTACTTGATATGTATCCCTTTTATTAACCCCATTGGTTGAGTGAAGACGTGTCAAATTTACAAGTGGAGTGCATTGCAGTTGGTATTAGCACGTTTCTCTGCTGTTTAAGTCTCATTCCATTGATGTTAACGACAGTCATATGAAGGATGTCCACATTGCAATGCAAAGAAAAAAACACAATGATAATAGCAGTTTTTGATATCATTTTTAATTACTTTCTGCATTCTTTCCCGTACTTAAATTTGGTCACTTTTAATTAAATTTTAAAAGCCTGATTTTACACATTTTTTCTATTTGTGTTGCTTGTCAAGGATTGAGAAAAAGAGACTCTCCGACTATCTAAATTTTAAGAATGGTTTGTCATAGTCATACACTTACTTGGGTACATATTTATCTTAGTATTTATGTGTGTGTGAATTTCATATTTGGACCAAAGTAAGGTCTACAGGCTTTCCATGTTGGTGGTTGGTGGGTGTTTAGGTGTGGTTTGCTCCTCCTTTCCTATCAAACATCTATCGTCCTTTTCCCCCCTCCTTCTTTTTTATGTTTGTTACTCTCTTGTAACACCTCTAATCTTCGGCACTTATATGACCGTACTGTGTTGCAAGTGCTGTAACACACTTACTAAAACTAAATTAAAGGTTTTCCATAGCTAGACTGCTCAAAAGTTGAGACAATTTTCCACAATGCCTGGTGGCATCTCTTGGCCACCGCCTCAAACGGAAATTTTTACATTGTTTTTTTTACATCTGAGTGAAAGCTGTTATTTTATTTGGCTTTTTTTTTCGTTGCAGGCTACTTCTTTTATGACTTTTTGGATCTGATCGTCAACAACAAGCTGTTCAAGATGTGGGAAGTCTCTCTTCATCACATAGCAGTGAGTTGGGTTTTGTTTTGTTGTTTTTTTCCTCCGAGGTGGCAATACGGGAGTTTGTTGTTGCCTTTATACATTTTTAAAACTCTTTGTGCGTGAGTACATTGGCATTAGAAATGTTAATGAAAGTTTCAAGGCTTTTTATTGATAATTTCAGTTGAAATAAATAAGATTTGAATTTGTGGTTAATATATGTTTTTGCAACATTCTGTAATGCATCTGAGTTATAGAAATTGTGAGATTAGATATAGTCATTAAAAAAATTATGCCTTCATATTTTGAACTTCAGATCAATGCCGGTACTTTCTCTACTTTATTGTTTGACTTGATTAGCTTGAAACTGCTGTTCTTTCATCTGATGTGTGTCAAATTAAAAGTTTTCATTAAAAAAAAAAAAACACACCCCCCCCCCCCCCCCCACCCCCATCCCCATCCACCCCGCCGCATACATGCACGATCCTTATTTTTCTTTTTTCACTTTTTCCCCCGCTACTCTCGTGTTAGGTGGGAGGCATGTTCTTCTACAACGTCATGCTGAGGGGCATGATCGGCTTCAACGTGGTTGCCATTGCCGTGGAGATCAACTCCTTGTTCCTGCACTGGCGCAAGCTGCTTCAGATGGTGCAGACCCCGTACCAAAGCCGGCACTACCTGCTGATCAAGTACCTCAACCTGCTCTCGTTCATCGTGTTCCGATTCGGCGTCCTCGCCCTCATCACCTCGTCCATCTTCGTGTGGTCGCACAAGGTGACCACGCACTACCTGGTCCTCATCTCCCTGTCCATGCTGTTCATGGACGTGCTCAACGCCATCCTCTTCTGGAGGCTCTTCAAGAGCGACGTCCTCCGCGGGCCCTCGGGCGGCCAGGTCCACCCGCTGGTGACGCTCCAGCGCGATTGGTCGATCATCCTGTGGGGGGTGCCACCCTCGTCTCAGTCACACCACCGCAACGGCTACACGAAAGTGGAGGCCGCTGCTCCGTCGGCCAACAACAATGTGCCGGAGCACGTGAAGGGAAGGAAGGAGGACTGACAACTAGCCATGGATTAGGTCCTCTTGTCTCAGCCTCAAGTGTCCACTAGAGCTTTCGGTTGTTTGCGGTAAAGAATTCTCGGGACTGTTGAGCCATATATATAGGAAACAGGTTTTCAAAGTTTTCCTGGTTTGGCGTTTGGGTTTTGTTACTGCTTTGTGTCTGACTTGGTTGGTGTTGTGTTGCCAAGGACATTGTGGGATTTTCATATTGGCAATACAGCTCTCAAGTCACATGTCTGCTTTCTCTTTTCCTGCACCATAATGTGGTTAGGAATCTTGTGGAAAGCATTCATGTGGAATGTCATTCATAAAGTTTTCATTCCATCTTAAGACCAAAACAGGTGGCCGTGCTGAGAATATTCCTGATAGTCAGACGTTTGGGCTCTTTTATGGCTGTGGTTGGCAATCATGGACAATTAGATGTTGGAAATTGTACCCCCTCCCCACCCCCCCGTCCGCCCAAT
>NW_004797584.1:608819-692984 GCF_000002075.1 Aplysia californica | reverse complement strand
CCGTTTTTTCTTTTTCCATTTTGTTTTAATTTCTTTGCATATATGAACTTTCCGTCCCCTCTCACCTCCCACCTAATGACATAGCATCAAAGAAGTCCAGAAAAGGTTTGGCTTGTGGTAACGTGCTTTCTGTATTGAGAGTTCTTGGGGGAAGTTGTCATAACAGCATTCATAGCACGAAAGACTAGCCATTCTCGAAACTGGTCTTTGTTTTTGTGCGTGTGCGTAGAACAGAGTTTTTTGTTTGTGGTGTGTCGATGTAGTATTCTATGTGGTGTGATTGTTGTACAGGTGTGTGGGAAATATGTAGGTTATTGCTAAGTGTAAGAATCCGCCAAAGCCATTTTGGAAATTGACGTATAACGGGGTCTCCTTACACTGAGCAGTCTATGAGTGTGTGATTAAAGACTGCATTCCTTCCTGAGGGGTCGCCAAATATTGCTCCAGCTACTGCTTCAGTGAGTGTGAGTGCTGTGATGTTTGAACTCCTGTGAGTGTGAGCGTTCCAATGTTTGAACTCCTGTGAGTGTGAGCGTTCCAATGTTTGAACTCCTGTGAGTGTGAGCGCTGTGATGTTTGAACTCCTGTGAGTGTGAGTGTTGCAATGTTTGAACTCCTGTGAGTGTGAGCGTTGCAATGTTTGAACTCCTGTGAGTGTGAGCGTTGCAATGTTTGAACTCCTGTGGGGAATGATGGCCGGCAAGGCAATGTCTTTGCTCAGGCTTGAGATCAAGGAAGCAGTCTGTGTGTGTGTGTGTTTGTGTGTGTGTAATGTCTGTGTGATGTTGTATTGCTTTTACACACCTGTACATGAGTCTTCGTGTCTGTGAACATTTGTATAATATATCTGTGATGTTATGTATGCTTTTACGCCTGTGCAGGAGTGTTTGTGTCTGTGAATGTGTGTGTAAACGTGTCATTGAATGTCTGTGTATACACGTTATTTGTCTAATAGTGCATAGGCTTCGACTCTTCGTTCCAATGCCGTGGCAGTCTGTTAGATTGTATTTTTGTATGTGTGTAAATGTTTTGTATGCTCGTAAATGTGTTGTTCATGTTACATGTCTGTTATTGTGTTTTTACATGTTTTTTTTTTGGGTTTGGCACCCAGAACAAAAGCCACTTTTTCTGTTTTGTGATGTCATTGTCTGTAGTCCCAAGTTTTTAGACAATGATATTGTATGTTGTGTGCAGGTGGTTGGAAGGTGTTTCTTTTTTCAAACAAACATCCTCCTCTTCTCCCCTTCTTTTCTTAGTATGTTACTCTCTTGTAACACCTCTAATCTTTGGCACTTATGCGACCTATTTGTTTTGCTAGTGCCATAAAACTCTTGACTAAAACTAAAGAAACTCTACGTCATGTGTTCATGTTTGTGTGTGGGTGAGTACACGAACGTTGTGTGTGGGTGGTTGGCGGGTGCTCTGGTGTGGTTTGCTCCTTCTTTCCTATAAAAAATATACCGTCTCTATCTCCCCTCCTTTTTTGTTTTTGTTACTCTCTTGTAACACCTCTAATCTTCAGCACTTCTATGACCTTATTGTTTTGCAAGTGCCGTAAAACACTTACTAAAACAAAACAAACGTGTGTCGGTGAGTATCAGTTTGCAGGCCTGGGGCTTGTGCTCCTAATTAATGGGCATGACTTTGTTGACATATCGTATTACATGAAACCCTGACTTTTGCCTTTTCATAACCTTTAGGTGTTCAGTAAATATGAGAAATTGTATTAATCCCGGTGAGGATCTGTTGATTTAAAGCAAAGGTTTTCTCAGTTTGTGTCATGCAGTGCTGATAACCCTGGTTCGCATAGTTGCTGACTCCACCTTCTCACTCCTCACAACCTTCTCATTCCTCACAACCTCCTCACTCCTCACAACCTTCTCCCCACCCGTCCCACCCCAGTCCCTTTCCATACAACATGATTACGCCCCCCCCCCATCTCTATCCCACAGGTTTAGTCGGTATAGGACGTATTACTGTTTTTCTCTAGACAACCAGCCTCTCTGTTGTATGTTCAGGATTCCGACGTTTGTTCCATTGCCCTCCAGAATGCTCTCAGCACGGCACCTCATTTGTCGAGTCGTAGCTTATTTTCTTGCCCCCCCCCCCCCCCCCAACCTCTCAACCACCCCCGCATTGATTGCTACAGAAATCAACCAAGTTCATCATCGTGATATATTCATTCTCGTCAGCTTCAACCATTTTTAGCCTAGGCCATCATCACACAGACACACAATCAATGCGACGTTGCTAGTTTTAAGTGCATGCATTGTGTGTAATTTTTTACAGTCATTGATGTTAATGAAAACTTTAGTGGTTGGATTGTCACACAACTGGCAGTCCACTGCTGAGGTGAGAGGAGGCAGTGCGTGTGTATATATGTGTGAACATTGTGAATGATTGTGACCTGTAGTTTATTTGGGGGCATATGAAAGCTCTTAAAGTGGTCCTTACGAGACAAGTCCTAATCCATTTTGGAGAAGAGATACACGACAGCATATGTCATTAAAGAAATGTGACCGTGTGTGAAGACAGAGCACTGACGGCTCGAGTTGTCGTTTTTGTCGTCGTTGTGTTGGGTTTTGCTCCGTGTGATTTATTGTGAAATTTGTTTAGAGAAATGCCTGACATGCCCAGACAGGGTAATGTCTTTGCTGTGTTGAGGACATGATTCAAGATTCCATTATTATTGCTCTTTTGCTTTTACATTTTCAATCTGTTTTTGTTGTTGGGATTGTTTTGGTTTTTTTGTTGTATAAGTGGGGAGGGGGGGGGGGGGGTACAGGGGTATTTTTGGCTTGTTGCTTTGCTCAAAGCTGGTGTTATTTTGTGTTCTCTAATTTGCTGTCGTTCAGCGATTTTTAAAATTCATTCTCTGACTTTTCCTGCTGGCTCTGACTGTGATTGAATAACAAAACCAGTCTGTCTCTGCTTTTCTGGGCAGAGCCGAATTTTTTTTGCAGAATTAATTAATGATTTTAAGCCTTACAAGATTGGGCGGTTACCGCCCTGCATGTTTTTATTCTGTCAGTGTTGCCGTCTGCTGTCACAATTTTTTTCTTCCAGTGCTTTTGAGCGTGTTGTTACTGTGACCAAAGTCTGGAACTGTTCTGGGCCCTTTGAGTAATTTCCTTTATTGTTACTCTGCTCTTACAGGAGGGCTAAAATTTATATACCTACTGTCCTTGATTTCTGGAAATTTCAGTAAACTGTAAAAAAAAAGGTTTTTTGGGTTGGGTTATAAATGTATTCACAGGGGTGACACAATGCGATATTCAGTTGCTTCCCTTTGGTCTTTTTTTTTGTTTTGTTTTACTTTCATGCTCTGATCCAGTCATTTTTTATTCTGAGAGGATGTTGCGTTTGGTTCTTTTTTTTTTTCGGTGGAGGGGGAGGGGGGGGGGGGGCTTTTGGGTAAGACATTAGATGTGTATTACTTACATTTGTGATCAAATTTTAGAAGTCTTACTGAATCAAGAAGACGTTAATTTTGTGCTGTGTAATCCTTTCTGGGGACTGAAAATTAAGGTATGGCATTTTTTATGGTGCCTAGTGTCCAAGAGTCAATTCTAGTTTATACGTAGCCGGCTTTTTTTATGAATGTGGTAATGAACAAGGGTACAGTGATTTGTCTACAGCTTCTGCCATCCATGTTGCCCCAGGACATTTTATGGGGTTTTTATTGAGCCGTTTATGTTTTTCCTTAGTTGACGTATGTATCAGTTTCTTTTCTTGTTTCGTGTATTTTTGTGCGTGTTGTACATATGAACCAAAGAAAACTTATGAGAATTCATTGGTCACATTTTTTTGGTGTAAAATACTGTCATAATTTTATTATAACTTTAATTTAATCTTTCCAGACTTTTCTCAGATTTACTTTTCTTTATTTCCAGTGATGGTCTAATGTTTTATAATACATATTATATATGTATGTATGAGTTCCTGTACGGCTTATTAAATGTTTGTGTTATGTTCATAGCTTAAAAGAATTGTCATGTCCGCAGAGTTTCTTTCCGTATCTAAATCTATTCATATGTTTTAGGCTTCAGAATGTGTGTGTTCGGGAAAGTTTCATTTGGTTTGTCGCTATTTGTCAATTTCTGCTTGTATTACGAAAGGTGAGATTGGTTTTAAGTCTGTAGTCGTATGAAGCATAACATAGCAAGGTTTTTTTCTCATCATCCTGTCTTGTGGTGTATCTTGTAACTTTTCCTGATGCTGCCATTTCAGAAAGAGAATCTCAAAACCTATCTAAAATACTGCACACCTTCTTATGCCACAGCTACAATTTTCTTTTGCTGTTATACCAGACTGGGTGTTTCATGACACTGACCGTTAAATTATACATTTGCTTTGCTTTACAATGTAGAGACAGCCATTCTTGACGGAAGCGAAACTTCAGCATTAATTAATAAGATATGCCTTTATTGTGGTCTGTTGCGATTTTGTTAAGTGTACTTCCAGTTTCCTGAAAGGAATATTCTCAATAGGAGAGATGTAGGCCTATATATGTGACCGCTGCATCAGATATCATCATGTTGAGTGCATCTTTGAGATTTGAATCTTCCTGTTGTATCGTGAGCCTCTTTTTTCTCCTCTACACCTTTGATTAAAGTTATTGGGGGATGCTTTTAATTCATTTAGATAATGTGTATGAACCCGTTGTCTTAGAAAACTACTTGTGCTGCTGAAATTGTTATTCATTCCTGTTGTTGAAAAGCCCATACTTTATCAATACAGAAAAAAAAGTATGTGTATCGTGACGAAATCAAGGGCTCCTCAAAGTAAGGAAACCGAAGAAACCAGTATTTTTTTTGGCCATTGGGCAATTTAAAAAAAAAGAGTTTTCACCTTTATGTCCTTTGAAAAAAAAAATTCTGTGTATCCAAAACACGCAGTAGCAAATTTTGTACATAACAAAAAGATTTCAACGTCCAGCTGATTTCTCTATGTGCACGCTAGAACAAATATGACTACTGAACTTGAATCAAACCATGCATAACTTATATGTTCTCCCTAATGATAATTGGTTAGACATGATGTAATACTTACTTACTTGGTTGGAGAATAGGCATCATTGCAGGCGGCACAATGCCATAGCTGCTCTTCACTCCTATCCAGAATCCATGGAAGGGTCTGCTTGCTGATTGTGCCAGTTATCAGCTGACTGGATATTCTTCCGGCTTTTCCATGCAGGTTGCTGTCTCTCCCCAACCCTCAAGAGGCACCAGCTTCCCTTAGTCTTTCCTTGATGTAATAATGATGGGCTGGTCTTCTGAGAACTTGCAAAAACTCTTGACATGTTTGTCCGACACAATAGGACATGGGAAATCTGCAAGATCTAATCTTTTATTTTGTCGAAATCCATATATCTTGAGTCCCAAAGATTGAGAGAGGTTTGTTCTTTATGTATCTGCTTCGAGTGGAAAATTTTGTTCTTTTTTTTTTCTCAGCAACATTTCTCAGGTTTTATTTATTTGTGTGGTTGTTTAAAACAGGTAAAAAGTGGAAGGAGAGCTATCAGTTCAATTGGCATAATATTGGACAGTGGTGAAACCAACACTTGTACATACTGCGAGTGGGCTTCTTAAATTTGAATTGTTTGTGGAAAGTGTTTTTTATTCTTTTTTTAAAATGGTTCTCTAGTCTTTTTACTGTTTCATGCTGGGTGTGGACTTGAATGTCAGAGTTTCCACCTCTCTTCCTGCACTCTATGATAAAAAAGGGAAGATGAACCCTTGTCATAGCATAGAAGGCGAGAACTTAATTTACGACAAGAGAGAGCACTTGGATAATTACATCATCGCTCTTATCTCCCTCAGACATACTTGCCAGCCTGTAAGCAATTGCGTATTCTAGTATGCAAAACTGTCAGCAATGCGCAAATGCACGCCAGTCAAAGCAATCAAATACCCAGTATGCATCTTTTAATTTTCCGGTAAAAGCATGATCGCCATTGCTCGAAACCCGCTGTCGAGGCCTACTCGGATTGTAAAACTTGTCCAGGTCTCTACCTCTCCCTGTGGAAGGCCTGGAATTTGTCAGTGTTGCCCAATTCCGCATAATTCGAATACTCATCATGAGTTGAGAATACGTGAGCATTGCTGATACCTCGTTTTTCTCCATCAACTATCGGAATATGAAATTAATTAGCATTCGATGATAGAATTTTGTTTGCGTTCAAGCCTTTGTTCAGGCTATGTTGCAAAATAAACATTTCAGTTTCAAAATAAGCAAACTCACGATTCTCCAGCCTGAAAAATAAGCGAAGTGAATTTTTTTGGTTTTTTTTTGGGGGGGGGGATTTGGCAAGTCTGCCCTCAGACCATGTTATCTACCCGTGGCCATGTTAGACTGTGGTCTGTTGTGTTTGGAAAGGTTCTTTGCTGTTGTAATTGGATGCAGAAGACATCTATAGGTTTGATTTCTAAGTGGGGAAGGTTTTTCTCAAGTATCTTCTTTGTCTGTTTGCTGGGAAGTATATCCCTCTTTGCCGGGGGTTGGCTGTGACATTAAAGAGTCGAAGCAGCCTGCCTCTTAAATAGTCTAAATATTGTCGATGAGGCTTATAAAATATAACAATGGGAGAAAAAAAAAGCATGTTATCTTGTTCCTTTTCCACCTAACGCCTCGCTTTGTTATGGAAACAGACATTGTTGTGGTAGAATATTCCTTTTTTATCCTTTACAAGCGAAAATATCGTCCAGAATGTCAGTTTTGCTCATGGGGGTTCTGTAGGCCTCGTCATTTGCTCTACTGCTGTTGTCTTTTGAAAAAATTTGGGTCATTTGAGCCATCGAGTTTGTTTTTTTTACATCTAAGATGAACTCTGCTTTTAATAACTTTTAAGAATAAACTACAGCGACTATATTTTTCTATGTCTTTAACTTTGCGAAAGTGTTTGAGTGTATTTACTATTTTCCATAAGCAAGTTTACCTTTTGTAGTTTTTCATAGTGTGCCATCAGGGTTTGCGCTACTTACACGTTCACTTTAGGACTTGTTCTGTCAATTGGAATAGCTCCGTAAACTCGGTTCATTCATGATTTTTCTGCAGTGCTGAAGAAAGTATGAGCTGGCACATTGTACAACTTTCCTCTTGATTACCAGAGTTTGAGTAAAGTGTGATGCTCCGGGATGTGTGTTTAGCACATAATATGCTAGTTTGTCCATGTTATGTGTCAGTCTTTATGAAATGACGTGTTGGTCTTTTTATTTTTGCTGACAATCAGTCCTGTAGGTTTCAGAAACTGTCTTGTCTCATTGACTAAGCACAGTATGCCACAAACATATCTGACCCGGTTCTTTCCTGTAAGTTTCTTTTTCTTGTCAGAATTTGGTTCCTTTTCCCGAATCATCGTCCACGATAATGTCAAGGTCAAGGACACACAGAACACTCAACTGCATTTTTTTGCCGTTTGAGGAACTTATGTCCATTCGAAAAACCTGATAGCTGTCTGCTGTGTCATTTTGTAGCTCTTGGTCTTGCACTCAAAGAATGTAAGTTGTAGATTTGAGAATCTCAAGTCTTAAACATATTTTATTGATTATCTCCATCTTTTTCTCGAGATATATATATAAATATGATTGTGTTTGAGTGTGTGCGCATGAATCATAGTGGCTGGTGGGTGCTCTGGAGTTTTTCTGTCCTTCTTTCTTTTCAAATATCTATCGTCATTATCTTCTTTTCTTTCTATGTTATTCTCTAGTTATGCCTCTATCCTTTGCCGCTTATACAATCTAATTATTGTATCGCAAGTGCTGTAAAGCTCTTACTAAATCGAAAAAAGCCTAAAAACATGTGTATCTTCATCATAATATGATTAGCTGTATTGTTTTATTTATCTTCATTGTGACATGAAATTGAGTGACTCTGTTTGATCCAGCTTTACAGGATGGGTAGAAAACGGTGGAATCTCTCATATTTATTTTTGTTTACAACATCAATGGTAGTCTTTCCCAGGTTATTGTACCGGATTTGTCCATGGCCTGGCTGATCCGCTTGTTCTTTTGTCTTGAGTTGTTCTCATTCCACGTCCTGATTCAGCTTTTTCTCTCCGTGCAATGTCGCCCGATTAGTTCGCTTTAAATTGTGTCCTTTCTCTCTTTTTTCCCCCTTTTTTTTAGTATACATCTGAGTCCTTGATATTGATTTACCAATATATTACTTTGTACATATATAGTTAATATCTCATGGTAAATTTTGATATGATATATATATATATATATATATTATTTTGTATGTTCATATCAACTGCTTAGCATAAGACTCCATCATACATCACCTTTTAAAATGGCGCATGGCAGAGTTTATTATAGGCAGTTGATAATGTGTTTGCGACAACATTTTGACCGAAGGGCATACCTCTTGGACCACGAGTCATAATATTACGAATGCACTTTTTAATCGTGTCTTCGCGTTTGTATGGTCCTGTGGCTGGCCATATTTTATGTATGCTTGAGTATGTGGGTGCAAGCATGTCCATGTTCAGTGTGACAGTTCTTCTAGTTCTATCAAATGTGTTTTCCTTCGTCAAAAACCAGCGTGTGACCTCTATGAATAGTGCCTTGACTTTTCTCATGACTCCAACTCCAACAAAATGTTTTTCTACAAATATACACACAGTGTACAACACGTACGTGACCTCTTGCCTTTTCACCCCTTTGTCCCTCGACCCCTTTCCTTTGACTTGAACCCTTTAGTATTTTACTACAGCGCAAAAAGAATGATTTTTTTGGTTTTTCTTTGGGGTTTCTTTTGAGGATACAGAAGAAAAACTGATTCTAGGAAGACAGTTTTCAAACCTTGATAAGGTGTTTATTTTTTTAATTTTTTTTCTGTCTACCTTGCATTTGATCTGCACTTTTGCTTTGTTTCTATATGATCTTAATTGAGCATGCTCCTATGGCCTTTTTAAAATTGTGGCTTTGTCTTTTACAAAAACCAGATTTCTTTTCGTCTTACTTTGTTCAAGAGCACTCCCATTACACTGTAATCGTTTATGTAACATTACTGTCTCAATGACTCTAATATTTCTTGTTTTACTAACTTCATGCAAAGCAAAGGCAAAGTCTTTTTCTGTTAAAGTACCAGTGATCTGCTCCATTTGTTCCTAAAATATAATAATTTTATTTACCTTCCTCCGAACCTACTAGTTTATTGTAACTCTTGGGACTCTTACAGAATGTGGGTATTTTTTTCTCAATGTCTTTCATTATTTTTCAAAGAAATGCAAAGAACAGTCCGTTTTTCTTAAAGATCTGAATTTCACCTACCAAGATATTAATATCATCATACCAGGTATCAAATGATAAAAAAATGTGTTTTTGTTTTCTCAGATTCCAATTTTTGTCTCTATGCTATCAGCTTTTGCAGCCTGGTTTTTTTTTTTTTTTGTATGACTTGCCGAAGTTTGAGGCTAGCATTTGCGTATGATATTCCGAAAAGCTTCTAAGGTAGCACCTGTGTTTCTTCCCCCCTTGTTCTTTCCTCTACCTCAGTTGATTCAGTCCGTCTAAACCAGTGATCTCAAACTCAAACTATCCGGAGGCCACTGGAGGCAGAGATAAAGTCTGGGTGAGCCTGGGCCGCATCAAATGTTACATCCCAAAAAAAATTAGCCCACGGGCACGAGTTTGAGACACCTGGTCTGGACGTGTCTTGTCTTGCCTTCTCTTCCCCCCACCCCCACCCCACATTTGCATGCAACTGTGAATGACATTTATCAGTCATTGTATTTATTTCCCCATAATTGACTTGAATGAAGTATGGTCCATGATTTTTACTCAAGATCACAGAGAAAAGTGACCGTTAGAGACAGGTTGGCCACTGTTGACAGGGCTTGAGTTAATGTCACTTACTAGATTTGACAAAGTCAACGGATGGTTTAAAATAAGAATTCTTAATTTTATCTTTCCATTTCATTTCTATCCAAATTGTTATTTATCATTAATAATGATTAAAAGTTTGAACTGATTTGACGTACGCACTCAGTCTTACGATGGATTGGTAGAAAGATTTAGTAGCAGGTGATCATATGAACAGGTTTATTTAAGATAAGAATGGGTTTGTCAGAAAAATGACTGACTGTGGCCATTGGTACAGGTGACCCCCATAGGCAGGGTCAACTGTATAAAGTCTCTTTGTTCTCTTTGACTCCCCGTCTCTCTTTATCCTAGTTACTCATTCTCTTCGTGTCTCTTTTTATCCTAGTTACTCGTTGTAAGGACCTGTCAGCTGTATAAAGTTCTTCGTTCTCTTACTTCCCCTATCTCTCTTTATCTAAGTTCTAAGGACTTGTCAACCGTATTAAGTCCCTAATTTTCTTTGACTTCGCGTCTCTATCCTAGTTACTCATTTTAAGGACTTGTCAACTGTATAAAGTCCCTTTGTTCTCTTACACTCCCCGATCTTTCTTTATCCTAGTTACTACTTGTTCTAAGGACTTGTCAACTGTATAAAGTCCCCTGTTCTCTTTGACTTCGCGCGTCTCTTGATCCCAGTTACTCTTTCTAAGGACCTGTCTCTCCCTGCTCCTGTCACTGTGTGAGATTCCTGCCTGGTGCATTTACTGTTCTATTACTGCTGATCAATCCAAACTGAAATGTGTGTTTTTGTGTTTCAAAAGTGTCGTTGTATTATTTATGGCAGAAACTGACTTGCTTTAGTGAAAATGGGGAAAACTGACTTGCTTTAGTGAAAATGGCGGAAACTGACTTGCTTTTGTAAAAATTTAAAATTCAAATGTCGTAAGTGTGTGGTCGTATTGCTTTGCATGTGTATGTTGTACGTGCATGATTAAGTGTCAAAATGTGTGCTTGTGTCTGTGTGGGTCTGCAGTTTGATAACTGACAATTACAATGGCAGTGAAAGAGATGGGAAAAAAATATCTGCTTCAAGTCCCAAAGAAGTGTAGAAGGCTCCTACCAACACGAAAAAAATGGTATTCCTGACTAGATGTTGTGTGCTGCAAGAGCTGTGCCTGATAGATCTGCAGGACTTTGTAGTCATGCAAAGTTTTATTTTTTTTGTTTTGATCGTAAAGTTTTTGTTTGTTTTGTTTTGCCACTGAGAATGTAATATATATATAGATGCTATATCAAAAGCAGCTTGCTCACCAAAGTTCAGTCGAGACCAACATGCCGAAATATTTCATGCCGCACGCAAGGACTTGAGTGTGTGTGCATGTGTGTGTGTGGGTTTTTTTTTAATGTAGCTGTTTTTATGCTCCCATTGACACTATTTAGATCACTTCAAGACTTCCTACCTTCCCTTCACGGGTGGTTGGCGGGTGCTCTGGTGTGGTTTGCTCCTTCTTTTCTATCAAACATCTATCGTCTTTATCTTTCCTCCTTTTTTGTGTATGTTATTCTCTTGTGACACATCTATTCCTCCGCACTTATGTGACCTTATTGTGTTGCAAGTGCCATTAAACTCTAACTAAAACTAAGCTGACCCGCCTATCACTATCACCAGGGCCAACCCGAGCTAGGAGGGATACATCACAGCAGAAAGACTGCGATACTCGATAAAGGTTCTCCCCACTTGGGAATTGAACTCAGGTCTCTTGTGTACTACAGCGAAGCACCTAACTGGGGCCGGTTGTGTGTGTGTGTGTGTGTGCGCGGTTGTGTGTGTGTTAGACTCGTCATCTCATTGGCTTGTAGTAAGGTATTTGGTATGTATAGAGCTTTAGAAGGATAGTGTGGCCTTCCCATACACATATTATAATGAATATGAAAGTAACTCATTATTTTGTTTTTTGTCTTGAGTTTTTATTTTTGCGTTCAAAGATATCTGATGTACCACCTGAGAACAAATTATTTCATGTTAATTTTTGTTCAAATCATGATATTTCCTTTGATGATTGATGAAAGAGCAACTATCAAAGGAAGATGTGTTCAGCGTTGTTTATAAGCAAATCTGTTATCATTTCCAGAAACTGCTCAGTCTTTTTTTTAAAACTTGGGACATTTTTACAAGTGCGTGTAAATTAAATGCATCAAAAGCCTAGTAGTTCATAACTTCTTTGCCTTTTCAAAGAACACCCTTGTTTGCATCTACGGAAATTTTTGTGAGGTCGTGGGGGGGGGGGGGTGATCTGGATATTATCTGCCGGCATCTGGAAGTACAAAGGGGAGAGGTTTAATTGAAATCACAACAAAATTCTAGGTATTTCCTTTTGCTTGTTTTTTTTTTATTTTTACATTCCTCTTGACTAGACCAAGTTTTTTTTTGACACTTTTCTATTTGTAGTTATTGATTTACCTGAATTTCTTATTCTGAGGGCTCCTTTTATAATTATATGTTGAACTTCGTGCTCCAACTTTCAAGTCTGTTAAATTTGGTCTTTTGCCTCTTGTTTTAACCCCCTGACCCTCGTCTTTGTCCCCATCTGACTAGATCTACTTGTTTTAACCCCCTGACCCTCATCTTTGTCCCCATCTGACTAGATCTACTTGTTTTAACCCCCTGACCCTCATCTTTGTCCCCATCTGACTAGATCTACTTGTTTTAACCCCCTGACCCTCATCTTTGTCCCCATCTGACTAGATCTACTTGTTTTAACCCCCTGACCCTCATCTTTGTCCCCATCTGACTAGATCTACTTGCTATGTGACAATATGCTTCCTTCTCCCTCAGGGCAAACCTGTATTTTAATACAATTTATAGGTCTATTTTTGGATGGGTTTTGTTAATAACTACTTCTGCCTTTTTCTTTTTAGATAAACTTTGAAAGACATAATTTTATGAGATGAAACGCCGACACATTCTCTGTAAGCAACAAGAATTTGTGGTAAGAGAATAGAGAAATACATAATTTAGCAATTTCTTCATTTGCATTTTGAAATAAACTTATAAGAAGCTTTTAAGAAATATTCACACATTTAGTAGGTATACCCAGTTCACATAAAAGGTGTAAGAAATGCACTGCAACATAACGCTTAATTTTGATATCGCCTCTTTGACTTTTGTGTTTGTTTTTTGTTCAGAAGTTTGAAATATTTATTAGTCATTCAACTTTTTTCGTTCTGTTTTATGATGATTTATGATGAAAATGTTCTGCTTTTGAAAAACATAATCTCGTGTGAGTGTCCAGACTGGTTCACAATAAACTGTTTTAAACACATCACTGATTTGTTGGGGTTTTTTTTAAAGAGCTTTAATTTATATTGCACAACTGGTTCTCAAAGTTGCCCTAGGGACATATATATGTGAGGGGTGCTGACAAAATGAGTTACTTCTCGCAATCCGCAAATGGAGATATTGGCCAAAAATCGACACTAGGGTCAAAATTGTAGATTTTCTGTTGATGCAATATTCTTTATCATGTATAACTATAACATTGTTATTTCATACTGATAAATTGAAAAAAACTTTACCTATGAGCGTGATGTAGCCTATCTATTTCCATAGGGCTTGAATCTGAGGAGTGACTCATTTTGTCAGCACGCTTCACATTATTATATGTAGTAGTAGTAGTATAGGGTTTTACGGTGCTCGCAACTGCGTAAGGTCATATGAGCGCGCACATTATTATATATAAAAGTAAACCTGAATGACTTTAGTGTGTAGGCTTGCTCTGAACTCTCAATGTTCTCATAATGTACAAGTTTCTGTTTTGTCAAGGTTCGTACCGGTCTTGGAAAACTGTAAATACTCTTGGAATGTTGTTTTTATTTTCCAAGACATGGAAAACTCTTGGACTTGGAATGTAGTTTTTATTGTCCAAAACATAGAAAACTCTTGGAATTTTGGGAAGTTGGCAAAATTCTTGGAAGTCTTAAAAAACAAATTTTTAACTAGATATAGATATATTGTAAAAATAATTCCTGGAAGTTCACTCGACTTTACGCTGTCTGAAGTGTACCATAAATATGTATTTTTGCATACTGAACGAAAAATTTTCTTACGAATTGATGTGTTATTTTTGTCTTGGAAAAAAGAAATCTGGTCTTGATTTTGGAAAAGGGAAAAAAATCTCCTGCTCTGTATGAACCCTGGTTTGTTCACTGAGGTTCATCTCGAAATCTTTCCATGTAAACATCTACTTACGGAGTGGATCGTTCTCTCCATCAAATCAACTAGGAAGTTTTTCTACTGATAGAAGTAGAAGGCTCCTTCAGTCGATATAAAGTGGAGCCACCTTCTACCAAAATCTTTGGGACAGGCTGATTTTCTTTTGTTTAGATATGTCTATCCCCGTCGTTTTATGCAAGAAAAATTCAGAAATTGTGCAAACAGCCCCAAAATGTGAAATTATGCGATTCTGTAATTTTTAACAAAGAATGATGAAGGAAAATAATCAGAAATTATGAAAAAAATGATCAAGTTTTGCAAAATTATGCGGGGTGCATAATATCTCTCCACGTGGAGAGATATGTTTACAATAGAGATGTTGCTCAAATAAAAGGAGAAAGATCGGGGATTTCATTTTCTTTCTATTTACTGCTGTTTTCAGATTTACTGTGTTTGATTTAGTGGACTCCACTGTAGTTTCTGTTTTTAGCATCTCAATACTCCCTTCAGGTGAGATGTGTTTTCTTACCACTCACTTTATTATTCAAACAATTACAATCAATAACAAATGGATATTGTAATCGTGAAAAATGTAGCATAAATATTTCTACTATAACCTACACTTTTCAGCCGTGCGTTGAATATGCAACCGACAATAAATCCACACAAATATAATTTGATGTGTATATCAGATGTGAGAACAAGTTTTGGAGCAGCAATCCTAGTGGTTACTGGCGGTCTATGGTGATACAATAGCCTTTTTTTTTTCAGCCATGCGTTAAATATGGAACCAGCAATAAATCCACACATATTTGATGTCTATATCAAATATCTGAGAGAAAGTTTTGGAGCTGTGATCACAGCAGTTATTGTTCTATTCTGAGGTATGAAATAAACACTGCTGCACTAAAGATGGGACGGCCGGAAAACTAAAAAGAAGAAAGCACCAAACAAAAAAAGTTTTTCCCACATATAATTTTATGGATGTCCAGCACACTATATCACTGTAATCTTGAAAAAAATGATTGGAAAGAATAGTCTTATAGTAGATCCCTGCAATCTTCATCCGCTCACGTTCACTACTGTACTGTAAGAGAGATAAATGGTTAGAACTGACGCCAAATGATTTTAGAAAAAAAAACTGAAAAACGGGCGGAGCATCACATCTCACCAAAAATGAACCTCGTAAAGTTTATAAATGAGCAAAAAAAAACGTCTCTGTAACTGTTACCTCTCCCCTTTCCTTTGCAAGTGTATGAAAAAAAATGGGAAAAAAGCTGGAAAAACCAGAGATTTGGTATCCCTGTGACACAGACATTTCAGAACCAGGATCCAACATGAGCTCATCGTCATCGCCATTGTCTTTTTCATCCTGTTCAAGGGTATAGGCCACGAACAAACACTTCACATCTTTCCCTACCCTGGGCTAGCCTCTTGATGTTATTCCATGTTTTCCCACTTTTCTGTCCAGACTGTATCCAGTGGGTTTCACTCTCTCCTAGTAGCCTGTACCTCCTCATCTCTTGCCTGCATGAGCTACAAGCCTTGAAAGCTCTTCAAATCTCAAGATACAGTGTCAGAGAGGTAGTTTTGAACCTGATGCTTCCTTTCTCTGTGCAGGCTTAAATGTTTCTTATTTTAACTCTTCATCATAAAAGCAAAAGTGGAAAAGAAATATGACATATTAATTATTATAATATCTACTTTATTTTTAGCAAGTTTTATGGTACTTGCAATACAATCAATAAGTGCCGAAGAATAGAGGTGTTACAAGAGTAACAAACACAAAAAAGAAAGGGGAGAGATAAGGATAAAAGATGTTTGATAGAAAAGAAGGAGCAAATGTCGCCAGGGCACCCGCCAACCTCCCACAAAGTTATATATCTCTACAAATTTAAATGTTTTACTACGGAGATGTACAGAAGAAGCTCCTCTCTGAGATATGAAATGTATACAAAGTCTTGTACATGCATGACATAATTCAACAAAACATCAAAACAAACACACACAATGTTGTGAAAGAGAAATAACAATTTTATTTTATAAATGCCAAAACATTGCAGCATATTTCACATACATCATACAGTTCATTATTTTAATAAACTGCCCAGCACTTTTAAACCTATTCGCGTAATAAGTTCTGGAAAACTCTAACTAAAACAAATAAACTGCTTGAAAGGAAGCAAAAAAGGCAAGTTTTAAAATGGAGTCTGGGGTGCTCCAAGGCTAATGTCACACACATAAACGCACGCACACACACACGTACAAGCAAGCACACACACACAGGTAAGCACGCACACACACACACACACACAAGCATGCATTCCCCCCCCCCCCCTCTCTCTCTCTCTGTTATAAACATACACATGTTAATATAATAGTACATTAAAATATAAAATAATAATGATCCCCGAGGATCACATGGGGAAAACAGGGTTATCAATCATTTCAACACATTTCCTGCAACATGGAAGACAAAGAAGTTAAAACAGAACAATAGGCCTACAGTAATATAATATACAAAGAAGCCAAAGAAATGCCCACAGTACAGAACAAAAAGTTATATACTGTGGCACAAGTAATGATCTTCAGCGGGGACATATATAAGGTTGCTTTTAAGGACAAGCAGGCTAACTCAGATTTTGGGGGTTTCCAAAAATTTTGACTGACACCAAAAGTGGGCATTGCCCTACCAATAGAAGTTTGGTTTCGTTAGTGTGAATATTTGTTTGGTTATAGAGAAAACTCTCCTTGTCTTTTAAAGAAATTGAACAAGGGGCAAAAACTTTTCCTTCGATTTTCTCAAAACAGCATTTTTCAGGATAGCCCCCTTGTGCATAAAAGCGACCATATATAATAGCGTACATTTGGATGGTTGTTTTCTATAGCTGAAAAAACTACGGAACATAGAACCATGAAAAAATTACTGAAGGAAGTTCAAAGACCAAGCTAAGTTTCTATCAAGTCAGTAAGTCCGTGCTTGCATTCACCTAAATTTTTTAAAAGAAAAATAGAAAACACTATCGGCCGTTTACGATTTTCCTGTTCGTCATTTCAATGCAGTGTTCAAGACATTTCGTTTTCCATGGCATAAAAATTGCTCTTCTGCCGGAAATAAACAAATCTTCTTTGGGCGTCTACAGTACAGTAGAGATGTTGCAGATCGCTTACAGAAGTCACTTTTCTGCGGTAGTTAAGACTTAGAAGATGTATCTTTGTGATAGATCTAGGTCTAGAGCTAGAGATACTATGCCACCAAACGGCAGGTCTGATTATGATTAGCACCTGTACTGTAGCTAAGTCTGGGATAGATTTTAATGTAGAGGCTGTGCTGTGGCCCTGTGGCTAGGAGACGAAGACAGTATATCAGGTATGTGTGTATGTTAGACCTATCTAGATCTAGATGAGAAGAAAATCACAATGCTACCCAAACGGCGAACGATTGGACAAATGACACCTGTGGCTAAGAGACAAAGGCAGAGTAGATCTAGATATAGATCAGCGGTGAACACTGAAAATACAGAGGGAGAAGAAGTATAGGAAGTAAACGAAGAGGAAGAAGAAGATCAACCCGATACTGATACGCTCAGTAGAAATCCACCAGCCTTTACATACAATGATGCTGATCTAAATCTTGACAATACTTGCTCTATTGGACAAATGACAAAAGTGTGCAATCATTGTAATCCTACAAAGTTTCAAGGAGAAACAAATAGTATTTGCTGTGGGAATGGGAAACATAAACTGGATCCATACCACCTCTGCCACCAGAAATTAAAGATCTGTTCATGGGTAATTCCCCAAACTCTGAGCATTTTTTAAGCAACATCAAAATGTATAATTTTTCATTTCCGTGTGCAAGGGCAGGTTTATCACTTGGTTGGCTCATTACTTCCAACAGAACATGAAAATGAACAGTTTTTGCAGGTTTATTTTTTAGACTCGGAGGACCAAACAAAATCCAGAATGACGATGACACATGACTGCAGTCTTAAACGCAATGTAATCAATCTGTTACAAGACAGTCTACAAACACACAACAAATACATCAAAGAAATAAAGGCTGCATACCAATATATGCATCTCAAAATGGACTTCAAAATTTCAACACACCAATTCATAAAAATGCTAGACCACTCGGTGAGCACGAGAGACGTTACAATGCACCGTCCTGTAAAGAAGTTGCTATTCTTATGCCAAATGAACCACAGTTGGGCATTGTGATATTCTAATCTGCTACAAAACTAACAGCTTAAAACGAATCTGCGAACTGCACCCAGCATACAATCCACTGCAATATCCCTAAATATTCCCAACAGGAAGTGACAGATGGAGTCTAACTGTGAAAATGAACAAACAAGTGACCCAACCGCAGTTCTATAAATTCTATCTTTTCAAAAGACAAGGATACTATCATCTCTTAGCCAGGCATTTGCTTCAACAATTCATTGTGGATGTCTATGTAAAAATTTAAAGTGAAAGATTACTGTTTCTCAGGCGAGAGCCGGGTTCATTGAGAGCCGACAACTGCAGAGAGCTACGTGATGCTTTTTTTTTTTCAGCAGGCAGTGATCTAAGAAATATAGGACAGAAAGTTGTGTTGCCAGCAACGTTCACAGGTGGACCATGTTGTATGTTTGAAAGACAACAGGATGCCATGACATACGTTCGTTTGTAAGGAAGACCAGATTTGTTTATTACTATGACAACAAATCCAAAATGGACTGAAATAAAAGAACATCTTTAACCGGGACAGCAAGCACATGACAGGCCAGATTTGACAGTGCGCGTCTTCAAGTTGAAATTGCAAAACCTCGTGCATCTTTTGAAACAAGGTGCCTTTGGAAAACTACAGGCGTGGTTGTATTCAATTGAATTCCCAAAAAGAGGTCTCCCTCATTCACATATTTTGCTCTGGCTGACAAAGGAAAGCAAAATTATGCCCGGTACAATTGACAACGTTGTTTGTTCTGAGATTCCAGACAAAACATGTGATCCAAATCTCTACTCAATAGTGACCTCCAATATGTTCCATGGTCCATGTGGAGAAAACAACACTTCTTCAGTTTGCATGAAAAATGGGAAATGTTCAAAAGCGTTCCCAAAGCCCTTTATAAAGGAAACAGAACATAGTGTTGACTCTTACCCAAAGTATAGACGGAGGAGTCCAGATGACAGTGGAAAAACAGCAACTATAATTTCAACAGTCAATGAGAAACAAACTCAAAAGGATGTCGACAATCAAAGGATTTTTCCATATAACCCGTGGCTTTTGTGACAACTAAACTGTCATATCAATGTTGAAATATGCACTTGGAGGATATATAAATTCCCACTACAATGTACATGAGAGGCATCCAAGTTTTATACAGCTTGCTATTCATTTGGAAAATGGACAGCGTGTTTACTTCAATGCACAAACTGCACTTGAGAGAGCAACAAATGGCCCCCCATCAACTACTCTTACACAGCCTTTTTCAACCTTTGCCAAGAGAATGCTTTTGCAGTAAATCTACAGTACTCAGATGTACCTCTATTTTTTACGTGGGAATCAGAGAGGAAAACGTGGAAGCAACGAAAGGCTGTCTTTGAAGCTAAGGACTGGATGTTTCAAGATATTAACTCTACAACAGATACAATGGCTGGCATTCCGGTCCGGTTCTCTTATGTGGAGATTTTCAACAGATTTTGCAAGAAGTCAGATCTGGCACAAGAGCCGACATTGTCAACGCGTGCATTAAAAAGTCTTATTTGTGGCCAGATGTGAAAACACAGAACCTCACAACAAACATGCATGTTCACGTACATGGTGACTTTGAAGATGCCTCGTTCTCCAAATTATTATTGGAGATTGGAAACTGAAGTTGTTGAACCAGACAAAATCAGTGTTCTCGAACTTGGAAAAGTTTCTACTTCTATTGAAGACCTCATCAACCAAGTTTTTCCCCATTTTGCAGACAATAAACTCATTGACATGATGTCGTCTACACCCAAAGTCTATCAGTCTATAAATACTGCACTCAACCAGGACGATGCAACCCACTATCCAGTGGAATTCCTGAACTACATTGAACTGACCAACATTCCACCCCATGTTCTGAAATTAAAGACCGGTATGCTCGTAATGATCCTCCTCTCTCTTAACCCACCAAAATTAATGAATGGTACAAGATGTGTTGAAACACAAACCATGCCAAACGCCGTTGAGGTTGAAATTTTTTCTGGACTATACAAGAATGAAAGACACTGGATTCCTCGAATTATACTTCAACCAACCGACAGTGGATTACCTTTTATATTCCAACGAAAACAATTTCCCCTCAAACCATGCTTTGCCATCACAATTAATAAAGCTCAGGGACAGTCTCTTCGTACAGTTGGCCTAGATCTCACATGCACAGTATTTTCACATGGAATATTGTATGTAGCCATGCCCCGAACTGGAGATAAAGATGCTGTTCACATCTTGGCACCCAACAGTCAAACCAGGAATGTTGTATATCCAGAGGTTTTGGACAATATACATCAGTGTTAGGTGAGTTTCACTTTTGAAAATTCTTTCTTTTTTTCAGGTATAGAATAGAACCATCCAGTTTTAAACAAATAACTGTTTAAATTACTGCAGTATTGAGACTTTTATTTACATCGCAAACTTTAATTTTTGTCTTAAAAACATTATTTTTCCGCTCATAGAACGGGTACGCAGGCTAGTATACAAATAAGACAAAGAAATGTCCACAGTACAGAACAAGAAGTTATATACCGTGGCACATGTACTGATCTTCAGTGGGAACAACATATGACAAAACTGAAGTCATCGCATTACAAGGAGTCACATTTAATGTAAGTGGTTTAACAATAACTGTAGATGGATCTAGCTTGTAAACCAAATCCCTTCTAATCAGAGCTGCTCTCCGAGCACTACTTTTCTGGCTTGTGCACACGATGCATGAATCGTTTATGACACTAACTGATTGAACTTTGTCCTTGACAGAGGTAGGTTTTCTTGCAATAGGCATGCCAGTACTGATATTTGGATACAACTTCTCAGCCCTTACCTGTTTCAAGGTAAAAAAATTCCTTCATTTCACAGATCTACCTTATAGAAAAAGCTTCAGATCTGCGAGTCTGAGGGTATACTCGCAGGACACAAAAGGTCTCAGCTGGATTAAAATTATAGCGTGCACCATAGGCAAAAGTGTTAAAAGGAAACGTACAATAAAATGACATGTAATCAGTAATGAGCCTCGTGTAACTTTGTACACCTCCATCACTTACACTAAGAAAAACAAGCACATCATTTCCAGAATTGCAGCATGATCTAGTCACAATCATTATAAACATAATTATCATCTCCGACTCAACATTTCCACTTTTTCTTGTTCTTTTCTTCTTGTTTTGTGCTTCTTGAAATATAACAATTTGCACCATTTGAACACATTTTTACGTAACCTATAAATATCGGCACCAAAATCAGAACACACGCGGGGGAAACAAAAAGAAAAAGAGCACCTCCATCACAACGGTCTCTAAACCTCCAAATTCCAACAGAACATCATGTTCACACCTGTTAAACAGTCAGTTCCAAACTTGACCAACACATGAAAGTCCAAGATTCCAAGCCAGGGCCATATTATTTCGGTGTTCAGATTCACAAATTAAATGCTAATATTCTAAAAAGATTTACTACTAGGAGTCTAGTAGGGCGTACAACTTTAAAAATTACCGACATTAATCCCCCTCACCCCAGTTCCAACGCTGTACGCATTGCACTTAACTCGAATATTTTTTAAAAACAAACAAGTGAAAACATTTACTGCATCGGGTTGTAACAACTGAAGGAACTAAACACATTTCTGGGAGCACCATTATCAACAATCTTTATCATTACCAGGGCAGTCATTTTTCAAGACAATTTCCAAAATTCTCCTTCTCATCCTCCTTCCTCTACTCCCCTCCCCCATACACAAACATTCACTCACCCTTACCCATTCCCTAAAGGAATAAATATGGAATAAAAATCCAAAGAGATGGAGCACAAACCACAGCCCCTTGGAAAGTTTTAAAAAAGGTCCTGCTGAGTGGGTTATATCGGAGCCAACCCTGGCTGAGTGAATTGAAAGGAAGGGAAGTAGGGAAGGAGGGTAGGGGAGAACCCGTCAGATGAGGTCTTCTTCCAGGCTGGACAACAGCAGTAGCGAGTTCGTCAACTCGATCCTACAGAAGCTTCACGTTTCCTTCCTTGCTGATGCTACACAACTTCAGTGCTCTCAGGACCTGTGGAACACAAGGAGAAATGATAAGTGATTCTTCGTAGGTTATACACTGGAAGAAATTGACTGCGTGCTTTCACCAGCTTCTGTGATGCAAAATGTGTATACATGGCATCATCTTAACACATTAACGAAATTACGGGCTCATATGGCCTTATGTAATATAGTGTAAAGCGCATAGAGCCTGCTGCTGAGCGGGGATATGCGCTATACAAATGCTATCTATTATTATTATTATGTAGTTGCGAGCGCCGTAAAACTCTTACAGGAAAAAAAAAAAGAAGAAAAAACCACATCAAAGAAAAAGATACAGTCTAGCATGCACATAGCAAATGGACTGTGAGGTCCCCAATTTTCTCTTGTACATCATAAAATTGCTGTAACGCATCACTATGAAGTTTATAGAACTCAATGTTTGATTACAAACACTAATTGAGAAGCTCTTTTTTCACATTTTCCTTGGCCTCATATAGAGCTGATGTTTACATAAGAACCTCAAAAAAGCTTCTAAGCAATCTTAGATTTAAAAAGACAATGATACAAAATTACTAACAAATATAACTCTGTATAGAACAAATTTCTCACATCTGCAAGCCTTTTCAATTACAATGTAAGCATGAATAACAGTAATAATAGTACACATATTAACTTATTCCATTTTTTACGACTCAAAAGAGAATATCAATCCAGCCAATAATACGAAGTTAACACAAAATTGCTACAGAGTTCGTCTCACTCACCTTAACCTTTGCCACACCAGTGGCTCCGGTCACCCGCATGCCTTTGGCATTCATGTCCTTGGGGGTTAAAGCATCTCTGTAGCCACGGTGAAGACATACATAAGGGGGGGAGGGGAGAGAAGAATAACGAAGGAAAATATGAAAGTGTATCGCCTCTAACCTGAACCTGCTCTTGATGGTAATAAAAATGCTACTCGAACCACTCCTATCTACATCTTTAGCAAAACCATCGTTACACCAGTGTGTCTCCAATTAAAAAATTTTATTTTAAAAAAATTGTAAATCATTAAGCCTTATCCAGGCAAGTGATAATCCCACATAGCGTGTACACCTATATAACGTCATTATAACATCATATAAACACATAATTAATAACAGAAAATACAGCCTGGCACTTGGCTGAACTGCGTGCATCAGTTAAAACTTAGCTGAATGCGCAAGGAAACATAGTTCCGACGCACTGGTGTGACAAACACGTTTATTTCCATATTATCTTACTTCAACATGATATTGATGTCAAAACCTCCCGTTTTTTACACGGGTCTTACTAAATTTTCATAAAAACTTAATAAATTCTCTATGCTCACACTGCTAGTTCTGTCTCTCCTCTTCTGCAATGGCTTTTCACTCATCACCAAAGATAAGCTGGTTTAAATGAAGCAATGGAGGTGGCTAGGTGAAGCTGAAACTGAGGTTTTTTCAGACTGTTAGGGATGCATTTTTGGCTTATAATAAGCGCAGAGAGCTTGCTGTTGAGCGAGAATTGGCACTATTCAAATGCTATTCATTATTAATATTATTAGGACATTACTGCACATGACCCTATTGTTTGTCAGAAAGGCTGTGCAGAGATAAAGAAACAAGGACGAACTTGGTGAAATTCCCCTCGCAATTAGAGGGGAAAAAAAGAAAAAAAAAGGGAAGAAAAAGAATTTAGAAAGATGGCACAGAATTGTGATCTTTGAGAGAGGTCTTATGCAGATCGTTGTGTCAAGATTATTAGTTAAAAAACAGTCACTTCTTCAGATAACACAGCAGGAAAAATTTCTCAACTTACGTGTTGCCCTCTTCTTTGAAATGCTGCCACAGCAATCGGAAAGTCTGTCAGGGAACAAAAAGCAAGCAGAAACACTGAACTCGCAGAAAGTTTCAACAAGTACATCTAGGATATCCGCATTATTCCTAAAACAACAAATGTTACAGTACACACAGTAGAGCACATCTATAAAGTACTGACGGAAATAAAGAACCCATTACTTTGCCCTGCTTTTTTCTCTCTTTGTGTCATTTATATTTTGACGCATTTATAGAACATACGATAAAGAAATGACGGCTATAACTAACCAATTTTCTTGCCCAACAAGTCTTTTCCTTCTTATTAACGCCTGAAATAACGAACCAGCCCATCTCTATAACCTGACCAAACCAAGAGTTGCCCTACTGCCACGCGTCAGCCTACAGAGACATTGACACTAGTGTGCAAACATCAGCAGTGCTTTTCAAACATCTGTCATCCTTATTTATCCTCTTTCTTTTTCGTTTGTTACTCTCTTGTAACACCTCAAATCTTCCGCATTTATTTGATCTTATTGTGTTGCAAATGCTGTAACTCTTACTAAAACTGAAACTAAAACTAAAGATATGCTATAATGTGTGTCTATAGGGAAACTTTTCAAACAAATTTTCGTATATGGGGCTATTCCAAGGTAAAAGACAAGACATTTGGACAATACTTTCTTAGAATGATAACACTGTAATTCAATATCAATTAATTTAGTTCAACTCAAAAGGATCAGAACATTTGAAAAACATATAAAGAATCATATTAAATGAAATCATTAAAAAAAAATTCTGACGTGTTTTAGCTTTAGTAGAGGTTTTACAGCGCTCGCAACTGCATAAGGTCATATGAGCACCAGAAGATTAGAGGAGTTACAAGAGAGTCACAAACATAAAAAAGAAAAAGGGGAGATAATGACGAAAGATGTTAAATAGGAAAGAAGGCGCAAACCACACCAGAGCACCCGCCAACCACCCACTGTGACGTGTTTAGTTTCGGTAACTGACAGGACAAATCAGTAACCGTGGAATAGCCCTATATCTATTAGGAACAAAACTGAACCAGAACAACCAATCATGAGACCCTCGGCACAAGTACCTTATTAACCTCCTCCAGCTTGGAACGCCCCCGCACCAGCTCCGACACAGACATGAACTCTTTCTTGGTCAGTTCCACAAACTCTGGGTTGTCTGCCCTTAGATCGTAGGCCGATAGCTCTGGGCTCAGCTCTTCCTCTGACAACAGACAAGACATCGGTGAACTCAGAAAAGAAAATGTATCTTGTACAGATAATTGTCCATTGAATTATTGTTCAAATTCATAAGCAATCAGAACCGTCAGAGAGAGAGAAAGAGAGAGAGAGAGAGAGAGAGAGAGAGAGAGAGAGAGAGAGAGAGAGAGAAAGAGCGAGGGATAAAAAAGAGAGAGACAGGAAGATCTATTCAACATAGATGAATATTTTATTCATCAAAAGCAAGGCAAATGAATAGGCTGTAAGATGACACCAATAACCCTATTTGCCCCAAAATTGACCAGTGCCCGATTCCACAACACCGTGGAACAAATCGTAAAATAAACAAAGGAAGAGGAGAGAAAAACAAGGGGTCTCCAAACAGAGCATTCTAGTCTAAGCATACATCATGTAAATGTATACAATGTAAAAATGAACATGCTAAAAAACCACTTACTGCTTGCATCTGAACTTTCCGTCGATTCTGTGGCAGAGGAGGTGGATGCAGTCTTAGAAGGCACAGCCTGAGCATTTTCCGCTGCACCATGGCAGCTTTTTACATCTCCAGCGGGGGAGTCTGCATCGGAAGGAGGAAGAATTTCTTCTTTCGGAATGCCCAAGCGATCTGCGAGCTCTTCAAACTGACCCACAGTCGCTTCAGAAAGTTCCGGGCCACACTGGAACACGATAAGAAAGACCCAGAGATATGGGTAGAGAGCACAAAAATAGGATGAGGAAAATGACAGACAGATAGAATCAGAACAACAGGAACGATAAAATCTTAGGCTGTCCATGGATATCGGAGATGATTGAAGCCGTATGTATCATATAGCTTTGTCTGGGAAGTAGACAGAGAGTAAAGGAAGTAGACTGCCCAAGTACTACTCCCCCCCACTCCACATCTTTTTTTGTTTTTGGTAAAAGTCTTACGGCCCTCGCAACTACATAAGGTCATATGAGCGCGTGGGACACATTAAACATTTCCAGTAGGTAGGAAATTTTGAACTTTTGCCTGAGTGGCGACCGTAGCCTACTCTTATCAATTTTGGACCATCATGGGTTCTCTAACGTGCGCAACTTGCACACGAGACCTCCAAGAATTTTTGCCTTTAGCCAAGAAGGCTAGGTGTAGATCTTACGAACCAAAAGATCAGGGGTGTGGCTGAAAGACAGCAGAAAGAAGGAGCCAAAGAGCAGCAGTAGAAAGGCTGCGGAAAGAGTCAGGAGCCCAGAGAAGGCAAAGGTGATGAGCAGATGGGGGCAGAAAAGGGAGGCAAAAGCAGACGACAGAACATTGTTACAGAGCAGGAAAGGATGTAAAAGGATACAATTTTAGAGAAAAATAATTTCCGCCGCTATTCGGAAATTCGAACCCGGGACCTATTGAATGAGAGGCGAACACCTTCCACATCTTGACT
This sequence comes from Aplysia californica, assembly GCF_000002075.1. Lineage (NCBI taxonomy): Eukaryota > Metazoa > Mollusca > Gastropoda > Aplysiida > Aplysiidae > Aplysia > Aplysia californica. The sequence goes on along the minus strand of NW_004797584.1, from coordinate 666,243 downwards.
TATTTGATGATATGCTACAAAGGAGAGACATGGTCAGTACCTTTGGAATCAAGGAAAGAGCAAGGGTTGTCTTGTCATACAATGTCTTATTGTTGCATTTTACAGATCAAAGTGACTATTCCCAGTGACACTGAGGATAGGTACAGAAACGATTCCCAGTGGCAACGGAACTCTTTTGCATTAAAAAAATCAAATGTCTTTGCCTTTGAATTTTCACTTTTCACTTCGAAACAAAATTACGATGAAGATGGAAGTGGGCAGCGGGCACGAAGTTCTCCTCCTTCAAAGAGTTTGAAGAGAAATTTGTAGCTTTTCAAAAGATCAAGATTCTAGGCCTAGAGTCAAGATCTAGATCTCTAGATGAGATTCTATTCTAACGTATAGGCCTACTGTAGACTCTTTTCACTTCAGTTCAGTACTTTTGTTCTCTTCTCTTACTAGGATAGACTTGATCGTAGATTTAGATCTAGACTCTAGATCTAGAAGAAAAAATCGGGAAGGATTTCCACCTGTCCTGTACCATGGTCTCCAAAATCCGTATTAGATCTTGATCTAGGCTAGGCCTACATGTACATCTAAATTACGACTGAATAACAACCAAGAATAGATTAGAATAATCATTCCTTTCTTTTTTAAAAATTCTTCCTCTCACACCAGAATCTACTTTAGTTTAGATCTAGTCTAGTATATGTAATTTAGTAACCCATCATCAACATGCCCATGTAGATCAGTGTGGGAACAATAGATCTAATGGGCCTGTCTGTTCTCTGTGTCACTGGGAATAGTTTCTTGGCCCATTCCCAGTGACACTGGGAACAATTCTGGCCTATTCCAAGAGGTTTCTGGGAATAGTGTTTTCCTTTACACATATATGTGACAGGAATAACATAATAGACAAAAGTTGTAAAGGAAAAATCCCAAATTCAAAACGTTCACAAAAAGCAAAATGTGAAAAAGAAAAAAAGAAAAAAGAAAAGCACACCAAAACAAACAAAAAACAACAAATAAAAAGAGCACACCAAAAAGAAATATTTAAAAATGGTGCACAGTAGTTTTGAGTTTTGAACAGATGAAGACAAACATTGTCTTATTCCAACACTGAAGTACGCCAACAAAAAAAAACACATCCTTAGCTCCACTTACTAGGACCATTGTGAAAAATACAAAAGAAAGACTTACACCGGTGTCGGTTTCCAACTTCCCCAACATCTGGGTCAGTGACAGCAGCTGAGTCCTGAAAAAATCTACAGCTTCCTGAAATTGGAAAACAAAACAAAAAAAATATAGAAAGTCATGTTACAAGAATTTGATTCATTTTTTGAAAGTTTTAGTACCAGTTTTACGGCACTTGCAACACAATAAGGTCATATAAGCGCCAAAGATTAGAGGTGTTACAAGAGAGTAACAAACACAAAAAAAGGAGATGGGGGGATAAAGACAATAGATGTTTTGACAGGAAAGAAGAAGCAAACCACACCAGAGCACCCGCCAACCACCCACAATTCGATTCTGAAACTGTCTTGTTTCCATTGCAAAACAAAACAAGTGAGGATACTAACCACATAAAAATAATTCATTGGTTTAAGACAGACAGTTGGGTCGAATTGAGTAGTAGTTAAAGGGCAAATCAGCAAAATACAGGACAAATTTTGCCATTAAGCAGAAAAGGACTGTATAAACACTAGAAAGTTAAATATTGTGAAAAAAGCAAATAAGAGCTCCCAAAACTGACATGAGGCATAGCTAAAATGTCGATGACATGAAAACAATGTAAAGGCAATGTTTCTAATGCAGAGAATGAAAAACAAAACATGAAAAAAAATAGTTGGACATAAGTAGACAACAATATCATTTTTTGACTAGTCATATGATTAGAGACAGTCGGAAGACAGACAGAGAAGAGGAAGGGACAGAGCCAAAGTCTACTCATTTTGCTGGAAATCTACTATGCACTACACTTATAGAAAATTAAAGTATCCAGCACCTATGGTAAGAGTTTCCCATTTGTTATTTCGAAATGTTGGTTTTTAAAATGTGGTAGTGTTGTGTTCCGTAACACATACCTTCTGAGCTGTCTGTATTTCTGAGACATCTTGAACTAGCGAGGCAAATTCTGTTTTCACTCCTTCCAACTTTCTCATGAGCTTCACAGGGTTGTGCTGTCAAAAAAAAAGTAGTGCTTAACACTAAAGACTTATATTACACTGCGAAAAGGCATGAACGAAGAAACTGGGCAAAACTCTTTTCCTAGATCAGAGCTGCTACGCCTAATGCATAAAAGAAAAAATAGGGGCCTAGAATATATATTTGTACTTTAAAAGGCCAAATTATCATCACATCAACTGACAGTCTGGTTAAAACAATAAATTAATATCTAAACATATTCATCACTATTATTTCACTGTAGGGAAAAGCAAAAACTTACAAAAAGTTTAACCTTTTCACAATCCAGCTATACTTTTAAGTATTTAAATGTAGTTCCAGGCCTCAAAATATTCAGCATGAACAGATAAAACTGTAAAACTATTTCATTCATAGCACAGAAAAAAGTAAAGTGGTCACATATAAAACTCTCTCCAAGCTGAATGAATTTAATGAAGATAAGAAAAGAGAACCTTAAACTAAAAGAAATATATCGACAGCTGATCGCAAGAAGTGACTATATATCCACTTTTCAGTTTTGAGAAAAATAAGTTAGAAATTTTGACAATTTTGAAATCTCTATAATTATTACATTGTCATTCAAATAAGCTATGGCTTAGATATTTACAGAGATAGAAGAGCAACTTAAAATCTCGCTACCCATATCGATTAACACTTTGCTGTCACTTGGCGCAATAATGCGCAGGTGAAAATTATCTGTTCTGATCACCAGGCGCAGTTCTGTGCCAGGCCGGATATATGTCTGTTGCGACTCCCAGATGGGGTATTTTGTACTGCTTTGCCCAGTTTCTTCATTCTGCAAAGTGTTCAGTTCCATTTCGACCAAAAGTGGATATAGTAGTCACTTCTTGCACTCATCCATCGATATGTCACAGACCCTATTCAAAGCTAGGAAAATAATCAAAAACAAACCTTCGCATTAAGTCCTTTCTCATTTTCCACCTGGAACTCTAGTTTTCGAGACAGGTAATTTAAGTCTGCTTCTGCTTTGTTAAACTGAAAGTAAATTTCGAAACAGCTTTCAATCAACAGTCGATTAATCATTGATATAATAGCAATCATTAACGACCTGCAATTATACAAGAGGCTGAAAACTGGAAAAGCTGAGTTCTAGTTAAAGAGAAGTGTATCAACCATGGGAAAAAGCAATAAAGACAGAGCCAACAACAGGTTGTCAGTAAGAAAAGAGGACTTGCTAGTGGAAGATTTTACAGTTGATGCAGAAGCTGTTGATGAATGTCTTTACGGAGTATGCAAAATCTAGTTCAAACAGACACACAGTAGAACTCATTTCGAGTTTGATGAGTAAATATATTAGTGAAACTTTCTACTTCACACAGTCCCAGATAGAAGCTTTTCTTAGCATTATAACATGGTGCTATTAACCTTTTGTGTGAGTAAAGAGAGGCACATGATCGACACAATAATGGTCATTCAGTAGTGCTAATGGCCTAAAATGTTTGAAAAATTAAAAGAATTTAGATCTAGAAGCAAACATACTGCATGATAAACTTGAATAAATAAAATTATGAAGTACCGAAAAAGGCTTTCAATTATGATAGAAAGTCTAGTTTAGTATGATGTCAACCTCATACCGACTGAAACTACAATACCACACCTGCAAAATATTCAAATCAATCTCACCACATGGATTCAGGAATTCAGCGACTAACAATTTTTAAGTAAAAAAGGAAGTTAACAGCTTATTTATATGGCTTACACTGCTAGAATATAATCAGGTCTTTTCTTAAACTCACCATAGATTCCAAGTTGTCCACAGCCTTTTCCATAGCGACAGCCTTTTCCATTGTGACAGTTCTGAATGAAGGATGATCAAATATAGAAATAAAGTAAAATTTAAGATAAATTATCGGTCGACCCTTACCTTCTTCTCCGTTAGTGTATGATTCTAAGTAAATAAAGTTGGATTCTTAACAGCCTCTATATTTATGCGCAGTTATACGCCTTACTTTTAAAAAGTACAGTGGTCTTCGGCTAATGGCATCATGAACCTTAGGTGAAAAGAAAAGCATGCCCTATGCGAATGATGAGCTGCAAAACATAAATGAGCAAACTGGGTTTCATCAAAGTCCCTTACAAGGCGAACAGCCCCACTGATGTGACTTTACTTTGCACATTTTCTCCAGCAACAAACCATCCTCTATTCCCAGAGACTATCGATCGCACTTGCACCACATCAAAGATACACATGCGTCATAGACATAATTATTCAACTCCGCCTACCCCCCACCCCCCCAGCTACGGTATAATAAAAGGCTAGCTTAGAAGACATAGAAGATAAATGAATTGTATGCTGATTTTTTAAAAATCTAAACAAACATGATTGCCATGGTAGGCCATTGTAACACCTCTTGTTGCCCACAATTAATTGAATGAACACTTGGATTCATGATTCAACTAAACTGAAGGTCAGGCCAAACAACTTTACTTGTACTTTGTTTAATCATTACATCCGAATTTCACAGTACACAGTGAAGTTTATTGTATTATGGTAGAAATCAACAATTAGGCCTATTTCATAAACTAATAATTTGCAACATGATATTAAACTTACTTTAAGTAAGTCTGAGTAATATTCAATTTCATACAAAATGAACTTACAAGAAAATCTTAGAAAAGTCTACACCTTGCCTTACGTTACCAAGCAACTGGAGTGAAAGTAAAATAATCAATATCAAAATCTGGGGGGTCACACGGGAGGCATGCCCCATTTTTTCTCCTATAATATAAACTGTTTTTTTTTCAATTGGTAAGGCCTAATTTATGAGCCTTTTTATTAGTATTTACATTTTTGAAATTTTCTTGAAAATCATTTTTGATTAGCGATGCCAACAATGACCTCTTGAATCTCTCTCTATATTATGGACAAGAACTAGATCTTTAGTTTTAGTGATTTAATGTAGGCCGGTGCAAGCCGCTCGATCTAAACGAATTCTGTCTCGATTAGCCTGACGCTACTGGCCCATGGGGATTTCAGCAACTCAGGTGGCTAGCCTTTTACTTTTTCTACCCACCCAGAGCTGGTCACCCTATAGCCTTCTATCTAGTACTAGATCTAGGCAAGGTAAACACGGCCTCACAGCCTTCCGAGTGACAGGAAGCTATAGAGACCACCTAGCGTCCTAGCCGAGCACACCTCAGCCTCAGTGATTGGCCCAAATATAGATAGAGGACATATTTCGGCGCTTTTTCAGAAGTTCCCACCCAGCAATTGTTATTCACCGGTTTTGGCCCCAAGAGTAGGGGGGTTTCAGGGGGGACTCTAACAAAAGTATGGTGGGGGGGTTTCAGGTGGGGGGAGGGGGGGGGGCATGGGGCCTGAATTTACACATAATTTGATGTTTTGCAGTTGTTAGGTTTGATATCTTAGCTCGCCCCGCATCAAACGTACAGATCTTGATGTAGATCTAGGCTCAAATAAGGGGGGTGGGAACTACAGAAAAGGCACCCATATTTCCATATATATATTACTTGTAGGCTTCCGGGGTTTCTCTCACAATCACAAGTTGACCAGGCCAGAACAAAAATGATCTATCACCCTTTAAATCATTTTTCATTGCAGAATCGCAGTGCTGGTGACAAAGTTACTAAAAATAGAAATGCAGTTTTTGTGATGTTATCAAAGATTCTCTACAACCAAGATGTTTCAATTGCCCTCTTGTCCGGGCCGAAACTTGCTTAGCGCATGACGGCTGGTGATAAGTGATAGATAAAAATAAAGGCCCTACAACTTTACAAGTCTACAAGTGTAAACAAACATTCCAGCGCTGAGTTGAAAGCGAGCATTTCGTCTGCGGGCAGAGAAAGAGAGAGAGGGGGGGGGGGAGAGAAAGAAAGAGAGAGAGAACACGAGAAGCGGCTTCCGTCCGGCTAATTGACTGAATTTGTTCGTGTACGTATAAGACGACTTGGTTTGAACCCCCACTCCCAAAAGAAGATTTCTGCAAGCAAAAATAAAGGCTTTACTTATTCCCAGTGCCAATAGTACAAAAATAGCTTTTTCCCGGAATTTGCCTATTGTTGTTGTGGGCCGTGGGACGACAGCTGACTACTGACTGTACTGTTACGTGGTCTGGTATCTCGTACTCTAGAAGTCTAGATCTAGATTCTATATCTAGATCTAGATTCTAGAAGATGTAGAATGTAGATCTAGATCTAGATATCTAGATTTTTAGATTCTTGTCTTAGGAGAAAGATGAATGATAAATCTGTTCCGTGAATAGTGAATGTTATAACAGAGTACCTTAAACACTTTCCCAATGAACAGCCCTTGAATGTACTGTTTTGTATACAGTAGGGAACCTATAATGCTGACGTATTTTTATGAGATGTCCATGATCAGCAGTAGCCTATGCTGACGTATGTCATCATAGCGCCATTTAGTGGTTTGCAAAATTGAAAGTTCTATGTTTACTTCCGGTTTCTTTCTGGTTTACAAATGAAAGCAGAGTTATCTGCACAGAAAATTCGCCAATCAAATGACGACATCTATCATTAAGCTGCTCCTTTTATCAACTTCCGTTTGCCATAAAACGATGCTTGATTGGTCCAGCTCATCATTGTTAGAAAATGTCTTCTGCTGGAAACATGCTAGCCGGTGTTATTGTTGGGCTTTTTGCCCTACTTCACCTGATTCGAGGTGAAATTATCCAGGGCTCCGTTTCTCTTAATTCAGGAGTGTTTGACAAGGTACTTTCTTTCAGCTTTTGCAGCAAAAATGTTCTATATTCCACCATATGGTAAAATATTGTCCAGTACACCTGCTTCAAATCATTGGCAATGTAATGTGTGAATCGCATGTGAATTGTGCATTGATTGGACAGAAGGCAGGCCATTTGTCTTTGTTGTAAAATAATTTAGTGTTATTTTAAAATTGTATAGAGAGCCCCCCCCCTACCAACAGTAGTTTTATAGCCTACACGTGAGGGCTTGATTGAACTTTGGTGGACCCACTGTGTCTACATGTTTTTAGTTAATCATTATAATGTGCACTAGAATTCTAGCCATACAACAGTGGGCCAGTGGAGGGTTTAAGGACAAGCGGAGCTAGAGAACGACTAGATCTATCTAAAGTCTAAACACCATTGGCCGTAGTGATGTCATTGAGGGATTCCCACTTTGTCAGTCATGGTGGTAACACGACCGCATGACGGCAGTGCAGGCGAGTCATTTGGCTATTCTCACCCGATGGGCGTTCACCGTATAGCCTCTAGGCCAACCAAAGATGGAAGCTTGGAAACTGCCAGCAAAGATTCTCTAGTGTAGTAGTACACGATCTTTGCTGCCAGTGCAAACCGCGCAACGCAAAATCATCACTATTTTTAGAATCTTGATCAGATGAAGCGACGGGCATCCCCCTTGCGAGGTCAAAGGAGAATTTAAGGCTGTTAATTATATTGGCCAATGGCATTTCATTATCGTTGCACCATCTAGCTGTTTGATTGCTTGTAGTTTCAGGGGGGGCCCTGGCAACAATATGATTATTTAAAAAACACACAAAATGCAACAATAACATAAGAGCGGACCATTGCACTGCGAGGCTCAAAAATAGTTCCGGCTTCATTCAGTGTTGGGTCTACCATAAGTTCATATTATACCTTACCCACATGAGTGATGTAGGTATCACTTTGTTGCATTAAACTTCAACATTTAAATGCATATTTTACACTTTAATGTAGTGGATCTCCCCTCGACGCTTAACGGCAACAGAGGATGAAAAAGTAAAGTAAGTATGTAGTGGAGGCCACTAAATTGTAAGAGCATGAATTATTGCTGTTACCTAAGCCAAAGTATTAAATTGTTATGGTCAAAGTTGCTTTCTTTAAGTAATGTTTGTATACTGCACAGTGGTGTCTACCAACAGCAAACCCTTGGCTTTGGGTGGGAAACAGGCAAAGAGGCATAGGTTGCTCAAGACTCAAGTCTTAGAATTTGTCTTTTTATGCAACACAATATTGCGTGGCATGCAGCTCTTTCCTCTCCAACATCAAACAAGGAAGACTGTAAATAAAGACATGATGTAGAAATAAAGTAACCTGTCTCCGTACACGCGATGCAACGTCTAGCCGAGGGGGGCCGTCACCTGAGATGGATCCATGATGCGATCGAGACTCATCACGTGCGACAGACTGGGGGTGTAACAGGTTTAAAGCATCACCATTGGTCCAAATTCCTAGCTATGAAGTGCCGGTCAACATGCTGAGTCTGTGGTGTGTGATGTGGTCGCACATTTTAAAAAGTATAGCCTACACAACTCACCCAACCGTCCTCTCACACACACACACTCGAGCACACCTACTCATGCACATTCACTTACTAGTCCTAATTTCAAGGTATGGCGATGTTAATGTTACATCAGAAAGTGACAACTTACGCGGCTTCAGTAACTAGTAAATCTCAAGTAGTTTTCTCAAGTTTTCACCAGATCTATTTTTTCTTTCAAGTGAGTAGATGCTGGTTTGTTGGGTGTTATGTGCACAGTGACTGAGACTCTCCTCCCCCCCCCCCCCCCCTTCCCCCCCTCCCTCAGCCAAGAGATTCGTGAAAGAAGGTGGTAGCTTTTGGCAAGAAGACGTGATGAGCTAATCTCATGTACTCAACACAGTGTATTTTTGGCCTAACAGGTGTGGTGAGGAGATCAGGTAGAGTTCGAAGGGGGATGTGCACACTCTGAAATTAAATGCCAGTCTCTACATTATATGTTAACTCACAGTTCTCAAATTTAAAATAATAAAATTTCCCACTATTTATGGTATTGAAGGTTGCCAGGGGGGCTATTTATATGCATGTGTATAAGAAAATTCCACACACCCTATAAAACCTGTATTTTATTGTGCATATATATATATAGTAGTCTCAAACTTGCCTAGTGGGTGGTTGGTGGGTGCTCTGGTGTGGTTTGCTTCTTCTTTCCTATCAAACATCTATTGTCTTTTTCTCCCCTCCTTCTTTTTTGTGTTTGTTACTCTCTTGTAACACCTCTAATCTTCGGCACTTATATGACCTTATTGTGTTACAAGTGCCATAAAATACTTACTAAAAAAAAACTTGCCTAGACTCGTCTTTTATTCTTCCCCTCTAACTGTAACTAATTATTGTTCTAATGTGTTTTCCCAGGTGATTGAAAAACATCAGGCTGTCTTAGTGAAATTTGATGAGACATATCCTTATGGGAAAAAGCAAGATATTTTTAAGGAAGTGGCAAAAGCCAGTTTGAAGCAGCCAAATCTACTTATTGCTGAGGTTCAAGTTGCTGGTGAGTGCTTGAAGCTAATTGTTAATTGCTGCTTTAGGGTCTTGACAGAAAATTAAGCTTTTTCCTTTTTATACACAATTAAAAAAGGTAACATCATTTTCCAGAGGAAATCATTGTCTTTACTCAGACTTCCAGCTGTAGAGACCTTTTACTCATGGCAGAGATAGGGGTCAAGGACAGGGTACTGATCTACTTTAAAAAATGCTCCTCTGTCACTTTGAAAAGGATTTCTTTTCACTCATGAAACATCTTGATCTACATCGGTATGTTTGTGTCAATATGACTACAGAAGTGTATATTTTAATTAATACACCAAGCTAACATCTGGCACTTGTAGGCTATATGAACATAATACTCATAAAGAAAGCCAGTATATTCTTATTTTCCCATGTTCAGTCATGGATACTTTTTTTTGCACCTCTTTCTCGATAATGTTTGCACTCCAGGTATTGATAAGAGTCATTAAAACAAGAAGAAGCAAAATGTCGGGAAGTGTGCTTGCAAACGACTTTGGTGTAAAAAAAAAAAATTCTGTGATTTCTTGGGACTTAACTCTTTTTTTCTTTAGGAATACTGGTCCTTACAATTCTTGTTTCTTTTTTTCTTTTAAATCAGCGTTATGTTAAATTTACTCAGCAGTTTAAAATTCATGTTTCTGTTATAGACTGACACAACTTTCTTTCCAATGACCCTCTTAACTTGCTAGCCAGTTCTTTCCAGTTTGACGTCTCATTCCCCCAAGTGGGCACACTGTTGTTAGCTCAATTGGTGTCATGCTAGACTACGGAATGGATGACCCTGGTTTGAATCCCCAATGGGGCGTTCTGAACATGGGTGTATTTAGAGAGTGTTTAAGGCTCAACACCGCCCATTTGGTTCGGTCCTATTTGATATGGACATTAAATTTGGAGCTCACAACTTACAATGTTGAAAGAGGCGTTAAATCTATACTTGTGTACAATGATCAATGACCACTCATCCCCCTAATGAACGTTTAGTTTTGCTGTTTGTCTTTGGCCTTTACAATGATCAATGAGCAGTCATTTCCTGAATGAAAATGTTGTCATTTTTGTTGTTAAATCTCTACAATGATCAATGATCACTCATTCCCCCAATGAACATTTAGTGTTGCTGTTTGTTGCCAAATCTCTATCATGATGAATGAGCAGTCAGTCCTCTAATGAACATTCGGTGTTGTGGTTTGTTGTTTGAGGTAGGGGTCAAATCTGCCTGTGCAGTAGAATTACTGTAGAAAGATTGTCTTATCTCAACGTGTACTTTTGTTCTATTCGTTTCAGACTATGGTGACAAAGATAATTCAGACCTGGCCGAAAGGTTTGGAATAAAAAAGGAAGATTTCCCTGCCTACAGATTGTTCATCAAGGGAAATTCGAAAGACCAGATCAAATATACAGGCAACTCTGAGGATGAGGGTGCTATCAAAACATTCGTTATGCGGGAGTCTGGTAGGTTTTCAGACTGACCTAAGCAATGTCTACATGTCTCTCTAGTCTTAGTTCTTAGATATTACCTTTTTTCATTCCGCTTTTTTCTGCGAGTGGTTGGAAGTCGCCACTGGTAGGTCATCCTTTTTTTTTCTTTTACTTTGTTGTTTCTGTCTGTCTATCCGTTTAACTCTTTCCCTGACCGATATTGTGTTGATGCGCACCTCTTAATACGAACAAACAAACGCAAGATCATTTTTCAGATTGGCATATATGTTTTTTTAAAAACCCAATAGAATCAGAAAGAAGAAACATGGCTTCTCTGTTGGTCAATCTTCAACAGGAGAATCTTATAACAAAGCTTTTTTTACTCAGCTTGTTAGATTTGGGTGCCAATTTCAATCTACTTTTGTGTCTAGACAATGTACTCTGATGTTTCTGTTCTACTTGATGCTCTGCCACTTGACCAGTCTAAATACCGTTCCACTGTTTTGGGGTTGTTGTTTTTTTAATATAGTCTACTTTCAGAATGATATGTCTCTTGCAACAGAGAGAGATCCTTGGACAATACATGATTTATGTATCATTCCTTTGGAAGAATTCTTCGACGGAGGACAAACTCGTGCGAAAACTATTTTTATGAATTGTTTTGGCCGTTACGTTTTATGTTCTCTGCGTGTGAATGTGTGACAATCCATGCAGGTCTGTATGGTTCAGTTTCTTACTTCCGCTTTCCCCCCGCACAGGTCTGTATATCGGTCGTCCTGGCTGTCTGGAGGAGTTTGACAGACTTGTCAAGGAGTTTTATGGGGACGCCGACAAGAGAGACGCCGTTTTGAAGAAGGCTGAGGCGGCTGCGGAGAAGTTGAATTCTGACGAGGAAAAGGCGTCTGCAGATATGTACATAAAGACCATGAGAAAGATTATAGAGAAGGGAGACAATTTTGTCGAGTCTGAAGTCACTAGAGTGGAAAAACTCCGCTCTGGCAAAGTTAGTGATAAAAAGAAAGAGCAGCTGGGCGATCGGCTCAATGTCCTTAGCACTTTCCAAATACGTTTGAAGGATGAACTTTGAGATATTTATACTCAACTTGTTGCTTTTTTTTTTTCTTTTACATAATGTGTTTCTGGTCATATCCTTGGGTGAATGAAGATTTTTCATCTTTGTGTGTCTGTGTGTTTTGGGGGTTTGTTTCAAACAGAATAGCCAAGGAAAGAATATATATATGCAAGGACAGCTGGTTTGAATGAATTCCATATATCTTATGATGGTCCCCTTATATTCAAAGTATTTTGAATTACTCTTTGGATGGTGGATTTACAGGGAGGATGACTTCTGAGCAACAGATTATTTTGACTGGTTGAAAATGGCTCAAAGTCAGGGATGTTATTAACAAGGTAACTCTTAAAAAAACAAATCTGCACATATCATGTTGCAGAATTTTGGGAAATAAATGACGTGTAAGAAAATGTAAGGGCAAATTGTATTATTTACTCTCAAATATGCTGTAAAATGAGAAATTGTTTAGATCTACCTATAAACACATCGATTTTTCATTAGAAATTTACAAGAAAGACAATTTTCAAATCGGTTTTTTTGTTGTTGAAAAAACATGTCACTTCTAGCACATTTTGATTCTGTACAAAAATAGAATGGTAAATCGTTTAGAGAAAGATTCCCAAACTTTACGGTTAAGTGTCTCGAGTCTCTTCGGACAGGGAGTATCAGAGGTACAGTTACAGCTTGCCAGTCGTGGCTCAGACGGAACGATGCCACCCAAAGAAAGAGTCAGTATGGAATATGAGATGGTACTAATTCATGAACAGCTTCTTCAGCTGTCGTAAGACTTGACTACAGTTATTTTTTTGTTATGATTGTTATTTTGAGTTGTGAACTTACAAGTACAAGCTATGGGACTTTGTGCCGTGCTGCATGGAATTCCTTTGGAGTATCTGTCTTTAAACAGGGTTTTTTTTCTCATATGGAAAAATTTGTACAGTAAAGGGCCTCTCAAGGCCTAGAGGTTAAGGTGTTCTCCTCTCATTCAAAGGTCCTGGGTTCGAATCCGGGTAGTGACGGAAAAATGTTCTCTAAAATTGTCTCCTTTCACATCCTTTTCTGCTCTCTAGCTATATTCTGTCGTCTGCTTTCGTCTCCACTTTCTGCCCCCACCCCTCACCTCCTTTGCCCCCTCCTCTGGGCTCCTGACTCTTTCTGCACCTTTTCAACTGCTTCTCCTTGGCTCCTTTTTACTGTTGTCTTTCAGCCACACCCCTAATCTTCTGGTAGGAAAGATCTACACCTAGCCTTCTCGGACACGGGCGAAAAATCTCGGAGGTCCCGTTTGCAAGTTGCGCACATTAAAGATCCAAAATCTTTTGGTGGTCCAAAATCGATAAGAGTAGGCTTCGGCCGCCACTCGGGCAAAATTCAAAATTTCCTCCTAACTGAAAATGTTTGGTCTGTCCCACGCGCTCATATGACCTTAAAACGCTTACCAAAACAAACAAATGTACAGTAATGAAAAATAATGTTATTATATGAAATACTTCAGTTCCGTTTGGCTCTGTTACAAAGTTATAGTTTAAGTGCTCAATGTTCTTCTACTGAATGCAAAGCATAAAGTCTGCAGCAAGCCTGTATTCCCAATGTTCAAGTATTAGTGCCTATACAAGCATACTTTATCCAAAAGTCCGGACGGGCACCTCAGAAGGGTTAGTATTTTAATATATTTATTAGCATAATTTTCACTTGTATTTTTGTATTTGTTTTGTTTTATTTTTTTGTCTGGCTAGCTGTGTCAGGCAAGTGTTTATATGACTTTCAGGGGCCTTGAACTTGACTTTGTACACCACTATGACCGTAGGCTTCATAATTGTCTTCTTGAGATGGAAAATTCAACCTTTCCTCTTTCACAAAAACTTGTAATGGTCACATTTCCAGAGATATATTGCCAACATGACAGCACTTTTCGTTCCGAAAATCTGTTCTTATCACTTTTTACTTGTGTCCTCCTTATGATGTAAACTTTGGACAAACCTGTCAAATATTGTTTTGTAATACAAGATGAGTTCTTTTTTTTAAAATTATAAGTTTGATGAAATCAATGAGCAGATATGTCAAAATGTTTCACAAATAAGAGTCACCAATCTGCAAAATTATACAGCTAGCTCTGTATAAGCATTCTGTTGTAGAGCACTGTCACTGGTGTAATAATGTAATGTCTGGGGAAGGTTATTCTCCCTTTGGACACGTGATCTACTGCCTTCCTAGAAGATATGATAGGCTACTCAGTCTTCTGCAGCCAAACCTATGCCAGAAATGAAAAGGATGATTCATACCCTGTAGTCTACTTAAATGAGAGTATACAGCATTTGTTCAATTTTTAAAAATTCAAATTGATGCTGGCGAGGCTATCTTGCAGCACAGGTTTGATTGCATAAAGACATTATGGCAGTTTTACCAATTTTGAGCAAAGACCAGAGACAACAACTTTCCCCTCCGGTACATTCCAGTCAACACAAGCTTGATGGTCTGGTGTTTTAGCTTGAAGTTATGCCATTGTTACACAAATCATGAGAGTTGAGGTCAAGAAATGTCTTTTGATGGGTTGAATTCTGCTGTCATTCGTAGCTTCCAAAATTTATTAATTTTTTAATGCTCTTTCATTTATTATTTTGACATGCATTCATGGTTCAGTTTTGTATTTTTGGTCTTCAGGATTGATGTACACAATTTTTAAGGCAATAAAATTGTTTTTATTTAAACTTCATTAGCTTTTCTTGCATTTTCACTTTTTTTTTTTTTTTTTAGCAAAGCGAAAGGTCTTTACAAAATCAACCTTCCATTGTCGTATCTTTTTATTTTATTACCAACAACCCATTTCCAGCAACCATCACCCATCACTGAATATCATGTATTTTTCTGAAGTAAAGACTTCGAGCTGTCCTATTAGAAAGATCTACACCTAGCCTCCTAGTCCTCGGACAAGGGCGAAAAATCTTGGAGGTCCGATGTGCAAGTTGCCCACGTTTAAGATCTCTTAGTGGTCTAAAATCGATAAGAGTAGGCTTCGGCTGCCACCCGAGCAAAATTCAAAAATTTCCTAGCAACTGAAAATATTTAATGTGTCCCGCACGCTCATATGAATATGACCGTATGCAGTTGAGAGCGCCGTAAAACGGAAGAAAAAGTTGTCATTAGACTGAAATCAGAAAATTACCCAGTACAAAATGTGTGCATTCCTGGAGAAATCAGGCACTCATCAAAATAATGAAATGGAAAAAATCAAGTGCCGAATTCCTCCAAAATTTTAGTTGACATCAGATGACCCCCCACCTCCTCCAAAGTTCATTCTCAAATATCTCGGCTTCTATTCCAAATTTATGGATATTTCTTTCATCAAAAGCAAGACAAAAGAACGAGATTTAAGATGATTCCAACATCAGTATGCCCAAAATTGACAAACGCCTGATTCCAACGAGTCATGACACAAATATACCGGTAATTAATTTTTATAGAATTTGGATCGGTATCATTGTTTCTTCCATTATTTTTTTGTGTTATTTCAAACATGTAAATTGCCGCTTTTAAAACTTAAGTTCTACAATATATTTTTACAAATATTTCTGCCATTTTAACTTTAAAAGTAAAACTAAACCTTGCTTGAACTAAAGTAAAAACGACCAACTAGAGTCCTGCATGCAGTTGCGGGTGCCATAAAATTCTTACCAGACTACCAAAATTTGGCCAATATTTTAAAAAACATTTTGGGCTGAGATTTTAAAGTTCCTGAAGAAACTTCAAAGGAACCACACCGTTTTGGCCTGCCAGTCATTTGTCTTTAGTGATCGTCCCAACCCTATTTGCACACATAATGAAACACAAGACAGAATTATAGTACACCATTTATACAGTTTATTTTACATCATAGCAAAATAGACAAGATTTTATCGGAGACTTTAAAAAGTAGGTTGTCTGCAAGTTCTTGAGTTGTAAAAAATATATTTGGCAACCCACAGAAGGCAAAAAATGATGAAACAAAAGGTACATGCTATCGAATAAACCGAAGAGAAATTGATTTTCATGCCACAGACAAGGCCAAGGAAAAATAGGGAGCGATTTGATGTTCACAAATACTGCCTGCAAAAGATTTATATCTAATTCAAATTAGATGAGCACCATTTTTTAACTTACGACCATCCTTCAAACAAATATATGATAAGATTTCATCATTTCCCACAAGCAAAAGCCATAAAGGCAAAGTGTTGAACAACTTCCCCATGATGAAACTTTGGATAGGAAAATAAATCATTCTATCAGACAGCGAACAGCATTAGGCTACCCTAGAATTACAAAGTTCTATCAACTCAGAACTTGTGCCTAGTTTTGAACAATTTGATATTAAAAATTTTGAGCTTCACAACATGTCAAGCCTTTTCAAATGCAATTCTTTGAATATCATGATAACAACTCCTAATAATCTTACGATTTTGATAGAGCAGATTGAACATTTTATTTCTGACCTCAAGGTCTCAGTAACTCAAAATGGCCCAAAATGTAAATGGAACTTTTTTTTTTAATAGAGGGTTTTACTGCGCTCGCAACTGCATAAGGTCATATGAACGCCAAGGGGTGGGTGTCAACAGAGAAGTCTTTACAGGGAATCAGATTTAGACTGCTCACCTCTCTAGCTTCAACAGCACAAGGTCTTCTTTGACAATCACGGCACCCCAAAATAGTAGGTCACAAGAGAGTGACAAACATACAAAAGAAGTAGAGGAAAATGACAATGGTAATAGTAAGGATCAGGAAAGAAAAAGCAGCAGTTCCCTGTTGTAGATCAGGCAAAGTGATGAGCGAGACATGAGTCAGCCCATTTACAATTCGACTACAGTGGAGTCCACTTATAATTATAATGAGTCCGGAAAAAACGAGAAGTCTGTTATAAAGTAAAGACAATATTCTAAAACCCCGTTTTTTTCTCTTCTTTACCTTTGTAACTAAAATACTGCTATAGCGCTATCAGACAAACATGCCAGTCAGTTATAGCGGAATATTGTTGCTGCTGTGCACAGTGCATAGACCAATGATACATAATGTAAAACCTCCCCAGTTGAGAAACGTGTTGGTGATCTAGCGAGACAAAAAATGGGAGAGCCCATGTGTGTCAACAATTAAGGCCGGTGCGACTGAGTAGGGAGGGTGTGGCATGCACAGACAAGCAGAACGCATTGCGAGATAGGCCAGCGTAAGCCTAGTTTAGATTAATATTAAGGCCTACCATGCCTCTCACTTCTCCGATGTGGGGATGGAGAGGTCACAGTGCTGTGATGGTTGGAGCGAATGTGTGACGTGCGCAAGCAGACGGAATGCACCACAGGGTGTAGTGGGGTGGGGGAAAACACAGCGGGCGAGTTAGCCTAGAGCCCTTTCTTTCTGATCGACAACGCCGAGCTGTCAACATCGCTAGCGCTAGAGAAAGAAACCTGATTCGATTTTTGATCAAGTAAGACCTAGAGGTCATGTTGGGCAAAATCATAGGGGAGATAGCAAAAAGAACTAAACAAAACACCAAACTCATAGATTAGGCCTACTTTATTATTTCCCTTGAATTTATTATTGGATCCCTCATAGCGAGAATCCTGCTATAACGGACATTTTGCACCGGTCCCCTCCCTCTCGTTATAACAGGATTCCACTGTATGCTTGAACAAGAAATGTCCCCCCTTTGGGAATGGCCTAAAGACACTTCAGTCAGTGGCACTGCCGCGGGGGGGTAAATGGAACTTTGTAATTCTAAGGCAGCGATTATATAACAGACCAGCACAATGCTGCCCAACAGCAACACATGAGAGAAACATTAAAGATTAATGTGGAACAGCAACTAAAAAGTTCCTTGGAAGAAATAATTCTAAAAAAGAAACAGTGGAAATGCACACATCCAAACTCTCATTCCATCCAGCTCCTACCATTCAGTGTTCCTCTCCTGACATCTACACACAACTTACTACTATCTGCTCATACTCATATAGAGTCCCAGAATTTTCCAAAGAAGAAAGTCACTCCTGGCTCACATAAACAACTTACACGCAATTCCTAAAATTGTGACTGACTGACAACTCATTCTGATAAAGCATCTACCAACCCCCCCCCCCCCCCCCCCAAAAAAGGTCCGAAAAAAAACCCAAAACAAACAACAACCAGTCAATGCTGCCAAGTAAGTTCGTCTAAGCCGCC
Organism: Aplysia californica; assembly: GCF_000002075.1. Classification (NCBI taxonomy): domain Eukaryota; kingdom Metazoa; phylum Mollusca; class Gastropoda; order Aplysiida; family Aplysiidae; genus Aplysia; species Aplysia californica. The sequence continues at coordinate 648,119 of NW_004797584.1, read as the reverse complement.
GCAATCGAAGACACATCTTTTTTTTCTCGGTACAAAAAATAGAACAGGATCTGGTAAAGCAAAATTGGTGCCAATTTAGATGAAGGTTTACCCAAGTCCCACCCAATCAACCACAGTCTACTGCCTAGCATAAGTCCCACCTGATTGGCCACTGTAACTGTAACAACAGCACTGGGGGGGGGGGGGGGGGGGAGTGGTGGTGTTTCACAACTGCGGTGTATGGGTGGGTGGACTGCTTCATGTTGCAGTGTTGTTTACATCAAAGAATTTTGCAAAAATGGGGAAAAGAGTATAAATATTGACAAATAAGTCGCGACAGTGACTAGATGGCACTATTTTTTTTTTAACGGGGGACCAGTCAACCTTCCTCCCCCATACACAACCCCCCCTCCCCCCCAAACAAACTACACCCACAAAAACATATTTAATATGGTCAATGACAGTCTCAAGCCTGTATAAACGTAGAGGAAAAAATTAAACTGATCCTTGTCACAAGTCCCAAGCCAGTATAAACTGGTGGGCAGACCTTCATCGAAACCCATTTTCAGACCAGTCTCGACGGTAGACAGTATCTAAACCAGAAACATTGCTGTAAATCTTCATCTAAACCGGCACCACAAAATATAACTTATGACCTCACTTTTTATTTTCTCCTCGGGTGATCACCTTGATAAGGTCAACAAATGTCAGCAGGTCAGATCCTACAAAGGTTTGACCTTTCACTTCAGTAAGCAGCACATCCTCCACTGGCACTTATACGCAAACAACACACACCATTCTTTCAGAAGAAATCAGCAGCCGACTTTCTTTTTCTCTTGGGTAAGTTCAACAAATGATCGGTGAGAGAAGGAGCTTCCTGTGTGGTTTCCGACGTGGGTGTAGGCGTCCCATTTCCTCTCTCACTCGATGGGGTCCTCAGTCCCGGCGTTCCTGGCAATGAGCTGCGTGCTGATCGCTTGGACGAAGGCGTGAGTCGAACAGGAGTCTTTGTGCCGGGAACTCTGTGTGACGGAGAGGGACTAGGGGAGTAGCTGGCTTGAAGAGCCTTATCCGTGGACACGCGGATACCCAAACGCTTGCTAGCCAACCGCTGTGCTGCTGGAGACATTGAGTTCAGCCGCTCAACAGAGCTCAGCGATATTTTCGACGATGGTGACGGGCTGAAACAAAGAAGAAGAAAAAATTACAGTACTCAATTTATGTTGCCTAGCCCAAGTATAATAATTTTTTCCTCACAGTCTTTGGCAACACCCTCAATTGCAACAAACAACCCAAAAAAAAGCATAAAATAGACCTGCATGTGAGCCTCAACCAGATTGTCTGAAAATTTTGCGCAACCCCCCCCCCCCCCCATATTAGAGCTTTTGTAGGTGTCATAAGGAAGGACTTCCGAACAACGAGCGAACACCCCAACAAACACAATAAAGAAGAGACCTAACCCTAACCCAAAAAAGAACCTGCAACGGGCCTCATGTAAAAAGGCCAGCACAAATCCAAAATGAAAAAATAATTTTTTTTTTAAACCACACTCCAAAACAAACAAGCAAGGAGCATATGGCCTCGATCTAGATCTACATACATCTAATCTAGATCTACATTGCTATAATAATAATACGAAGTGACTATTCGGACTCGAGTCCGAATATGAAAAAATGTTATTCGGACTCTGATTCTTGTCCAGCTTGACATCACTTCCGACTTCCTGTGACTCGTGACTCCGGCTTCCTGTCCTGCCTCACTCGTGACTCACCTCAGGCTGGGTAGGGACCGTGATCGCTTCGGGCAAAATGGCGTTTTGAGCAGGAGCCGAGTTTTTATCTTATGATGAATTTGAGGCCGGCCTGAAAAGTTATAGCACTTTTAATAAATGTTTATTTGTCAAGAGGTCATCAGAAGCAATTAAAGATGGCTCGTTAGCGTGTGTCGGGGTCGGATGGGCGGCCTGCACACGTGTGGCTGTGTGCGCGTCGGGGAGGGGGGTGGGGGGCACTATCGGCCCGGGCGTTGAACGTCGCATATATGCGTCAGTCTTTTTCCCCCGGCAACTGATCATTATTACAATAATAAGCTAGTCTTGACGTAGATCTACGCAATAAATTGTGCGCTGGTCTATGGAATCAAAAGTTGCCGTATGCTCAGCTCTGCACAGCAACACAACTTTTTCTTGGTAAACAATCGAGATGACACAGGCTTGTGTATTTGAACGAATCGGTCTTTTTTTTTACACAGCTCATAATATGCAGGTGCCAGGTGGTCTGCTAATCTTCAATTCTACCTTTATCTACAACCAAGAAAGTGGAAAACATGGGGGGTGTGGGGGGGGGGGGGGCGTATCAATGAGGCGGCGGGCATCGGATCGGCTGAAAAGGTGTGGGGGAAACTAAAAAATGGCGGAAAATTGGGAGTACTGAACGTTAGATCTATAGAACGAAGACACTTTCTTTTTTCCGGACCCGAGTCCGAATAACATTTTTTCATATTCGGACTCGAGTCCGAATAACGACGGCCATAATAATAATATTGGGTTTGATACAATAACACAATAGAATTGGAATATATGAATCCTCCATATAGATTTAGTAATCTAAATAAATCTATATAGATCTTGTAGAACAAGTGAATAGGAATAGACCTTGAACTAGATCTAGAAATCCACATCTGATTCCGAACAGAGGGACTCAGCTGAGTCTAGATTCTAAATAAATAATGAAATAAATAATTCACGCACCTGATGAAATGCGTTTTACCAACATTAATATTACAACACAACCTATGATAGGGTTTGACACAATAGAATTGGAATATGAATCCTCCATTGAGGTTTATGATGATCTATATAAATCTCGATCTAGACTAGATTCTATTAGAACAAGTGAGTCGGACTTGAAAGAATCAACACGATCTGAACAATTGAATTAGTCAACAAACGAAATTCAAAATGGCCGCTCGAGCACGAAACAGAAAGTAAATAATTTAGGTCGTCGTCCTCTTTCGTATTCGCACTTCTACTCAGGTTCCGACAATTATGTCGGAAACGGCGACGTCGGCACAAAAACGAAAGTGCCGACAAAGCCGACGGGAGAAAAGGGGTCGCTGGCAGTCGGCAAGGCCTCGCACTACGCACATTGGCTGATACAGGTGGGCCTAGCGATAGCATCGGCCGGCTCGCGATTGTCGGATTTCAGACGATTGTCGGCAAACATGCAGGTCTAATAAAAACACTTTAAATATCTACTTCATGATTTTGAGCAAAAATGAGCCAAAATGCACCGACCCAAAGAATGTTGTTTTATCAACAACAAATAGCAACCCCATGCTTAATAAATAAAAATCAGTTAAAATTGTGAGTAGAAGCACCTACAGTCACCCACTCCTGAGATCCAACGGTGAACTGCAGACAAAACAGAAGAAAGAGAAGAAAAATAAAACAATAAGATCATAGCTCTTTCTCTTTTGTCTCACCTGGCAAACCTTCTCGTGACCTGCCGCAAAGCTTCCTCCTTCTTGGCCCGATGAGCTTTGCTGGCTCTCTCTGACAGTTCCAGGGCCAGACGTTCTCTCTTCGGGACATCTGGGATCTAGAAAGGGACAAACAAAGAGAAATTTGTTAGTTAAAAACAAAGAAAAATACCATTTTATGCATCTGCAGTCAAACCTCGTTACACCACCCATTTTGCGATGAGCATAAAGTTACCGGTACAGCGGGGCTAGCAGTACAACGGGACAGCACCAACCGCCATCTTTCCTAGTGGTCGACTGGTAGAGACTAGAGACAAATTGGCCAGTCTTGCCTCATCTAGATCTGTCTTGTACGATTGCCATGCCCACGGGAATAACAGGTTTGGGTGTGCATATATATGTGAAGGTGAACAGTGTCGTTGAAATGAGATGTATGTTTTTTTATAAACATTTATCGACTGTCTTTCAGGGTATCTATCAATCAGTATTGAAGGCGGATTTGTGCATCAGGTGACTGCCAAACTGAATTTTTAAAATTAAAACATATTTTCTGACAATGACATGCCAACACGAGATAATATGAGAAATGTGCTGACAAAATGAGTTACTTCTCAGATTCAAGCCTTACAGAAATAGAAACATCATGCTTATAAGTACAAGTGAAGTTTTACAATTTACAAGTATGAGGCATGTTATACATAAAAAATAGAGCATCAATAGAAGATGTACTAATTTGAACTCAATTTTGAGTTTTTGCCAATATCTCCATTTAATTTGTTGATTGCGAGAAGTAACTCATTTTGTCAGGACGCCACACATATGATCTTTTGTGACTAAAGTATGCCAGACAATTTTAAATAGTTTTCCCCATTTAATCATTTTTTGGTTATGAATCCTGATCTCAGCCTGTAGAAAGGCCATTATACTGTTAAAATCATGTCTGGGTTTCAGCATTCATTGATTCTAAAAACTGTAAAAGACAAAACTTATAAAAGGAAAAACTTCATAAATATGGATCTCAAGGCAGAGCAAATCAGAAAAAAAAAAATTGAAGTGAAAAAAATTTTTAAAAAACCCATTCTCTTTTAATTTAGACATAGAAATTCTTCTTGCCCTTCAACACTTCTGGCTGCAGCTCTTACCCTAAACACAGGTCCAGGAGTGGCAGCGGGCAGCAGGTCATTGGCATTGTCCAGCCGAGCCGGAGTGCTCTCGATCTCGCCCCAGGTCATCATGGGAGAGTCGGCCACGCCCGGCGCCGGGGATGGAGTCCGCATGAAGCCATAGCCGTTGACCTGGGGGGACTGGGACTGGAGCATCTCTTTGCCATCATGGCCAATTTTTCCTGGGGAAAAAAATATTATCATTGTAATTAATTGAATAAACAGTATTTGAATGTCAGTTGACTGTAGACTTTAATATAAATATTAATAATTAGATTTAGTTTACTTTTATTTAGTATATTACAACACTTGCAACACAATAAGGTTTTATAAGTGTTGAAGATTAGAGGTGTTACAAGAGAGTAACAAACACAAAAAAGAAGGAGGAGAGATAAGGACCACAGATGTTTGATAGGAATGAAGGAGCAAACCACACCAGAGCATCCGCCAACCACCTGCTACCATAATGTGAATACCATGTTCGTTCATTCCACCAAGCATAATATATAATTATGTGAAAATACATAGACAGACTAGAAAAACTTAAACTGATTCTCCTCATCTTCAGTTACTTTAAAAAACAGGTAGCTTTGTTTCCCCTACAAAATTTATGTTAATAGAAGATACTCTGAGAGCCCAACAGTCAAGTCTTCACTTCCCCAGGAAGGGATGACAATAATAGCAAACTCCGACCAGAAGAATGAGGCACAAGCAAACCACACTTGAGCATGCCACCTATCCCCCTTCCAGTTCTAGATTCACAACTAACCTTTGTTGATCAAAGCCTTGAAGGAAGCTGCTTGTTGCATGGCCTCTTTGCTCTTGGTAGTGTTGAAGGGGGCGTGCTGGAACCGCGTATTCTCGTGGATGATCTGTTTCGGCTTGTGTTTTTTGTCCTCGATCTGTTCCTTCGCACTCAGTTCCATGCCTGAAAAAATAAAATCAGTAAAGTGAAGAAACTTGCAAGTCTCAGATGAAGAGAGGCACATTACCACTATATCAAGTATCTAATGGTGGGAGAAAGTGTACAAACAGAAACAATAAATATAGAATAACGAAGTACAATCTACAACACTGAAAGAAGAGAGATGAACCACTGAACATTTCACAATGACACATCAGAGAAAATAAAAATTATTCCACATGTCAAAACGACATAAAGACTGAAGAGAAAATAAGCTCCTTACATTTAAAAAATGACATACTGACAACAAGCAACCACAAATGATGCACTAACAGAAGAGAAGTAAACTAGTGTATATTTCTAAATGACATGAAAGCTGAAGAGAAAGTAACTACTTTACATTTTGTTTGTTTGTTTGTGTAAAAAGAAACACATCGACACAATAACAGTTACCTAGCACCAGAAAAAAAGTAAGATGGACAGAAAGAAACAACAGACAATAGAAGGAAAGATAAGAAATAAGACCTACCAGTGACACCCTCCAAATAACAGCATTGCATATTTAAATATAACACACTCACTGAAGAGATACAGACTGTCGCATGCTTTGACTTACCCTCAGGAACATACATGACATGATTCTCGTTGACATACTTCCAGGTGTTCACATGCAACGGCTTGTCTTCTATCGCTGCTTGTTCCTCTATGGATGGCAGAGCAGCAAAATCTTCATGCTCCTGTTCAGGGAATTAAAATTAATTTTAAATATAGCCCTGAACAATAAGAAAGCGAAGCATATGAGAATAAAATCCAATCATTCAATCAACGAAAAAACAAAATCCCAGAGAAACAGGAAAAAAAACCCAGGATGGTACAGTGGGCTAAGTGAGCTAGAAACATTTGTGCATTCTCTCAAGATACACTTAAAATATTTTGACACTTTTCAACAACCCAAATTTTCATATGTCATCTATTCTGATGTGAGGGTGGGGGTTACCATTTAAAACTTAAGACTTTTAACAAATACTTTATATGCACAGGGAAGGTTAATGAGGATACAAATTTAGGATTGTTTTTTTTAAATTTGAAAACACACAGCTAGCATGCACTATTCACATGTATGTAGACAGTTACATTGAAGGACCAGAATTTTTCATTTTTTGTAATCAACATTTGGACGTTCTAAATGTCTGATGAAAAAAGCATTGCGTGATAATACAAAATGTGACATGCCCATCAACTTCAAGGAACTATGTATCGAAATTGTCACTGGAATACTGTCTAGGAGGTACAAGTAGACCCTATTTTTCCTTAGGAGTGAAGAGTCTACATAATCATGTAATCACTGCTCACTTTCACAATTTGGGAACATTATTGCAGTCAATTTTACATATACAGACTTGGGCCTTATTTAATTCAAACAGACATTCATGAAATCATCAATTGAGTTGTGAGTATTCTATAACTCATGCAGTTACATTTTCAGAAACTTACACAGCCTCCAATCAGTACCCTTAAACTATTCACTAGCCAAAGCTCTCCTGTACAAAAATCGATTTAACCCATGAAAATATCAGCACTAGTGCATAATAAACATTCAGGGTTATAAGAACAGGTTTTTTTCTTTTTCTTCTGACTTACTGCCAGCTGCTCTTTCTCTTTCTGGAAGAGCCACTCATATTTGAGCTGTCTCTTGCGCTCCGATTCCTTCAGCAGCTCAGAAAAGGAGGCGCTGTCTTCACTCGTGTTCCGTGCCAAGAATGAGTCGAGCTTCATCTTTGGTGTTTCCATCTCTGACGAGTCACAAAATGAATAAGTAAAAAAAGGTTATGTTAGGGGCACAGAAAGGAGAATGCAATGACTCTTCTGCATCATGTAAATCAAACAAAAAACAATTTTTTTAACATTCTATTACAGTTACACAACTGATTTCAGTGTTGCAGGAACAACTCCACAACCCCCCCTCCTCCTACCCCAAGTTACACTACAATGTAACAATCTACTAGAAGGGCATTCCAAAGGGTCTGTTGTGCATTAACACAACATTTAAGAATAATAATGACATTTATAAAGTGTTCAACCCGACTAAAGAACACAGGCTTTGAGCGTTTCACAAATTAATGGTAACGCATAAACAATACATTGTGTTCTGAACAAAAATTTCAGTATGTGAGGCATCGTGGTGAAATCAGGTGCTCATCAAAATAGTGAAATTGACAAAAATCAACATTTTTCTGTCAATACATTTATAATTTGTTTTGCATTGCGCTCAACACACATGTATCTTTTTCATCTAAAAACAGAAACGACAGAAGCTTACATTTAAATTAATACAAAGATTTGATCCCTCTTTAACTACAGGGAAAAGCATTCCAGATCTTGGGGCAAGATGTACAAATGTAATCTCAGGAAGTAATTGATCAGCATTATGTCCAGGACAGGTTAACTTTACAAAACTTTTAAAAACAATTTTACACTACAATTTTCATCTCTTTTTATTATATTATGGAAAGAAGAAGAAAAAGCTCTAAACAAGTCATTTCCTAAAACATGCAATTTTTGTTACCTTCCTCTGGAACTTCTTCACTGACATCCTCTGAAGTGCCTCCGACATCGCCACTAGTACCAGGGCGTAAGTTGTCCGTGCTCGGTCTGCCCTTCTTTGCAGGCGTTGTTTTCCTCCTGCCTACAGGGGTTTCGAACGTTGCTGGAGTAAGAGCTACGTGTGTAAAAGAGAGAATCAAAAATTATCACATTTTCATACCAACAAAAAGAACATTTCATGTGGTGATATTATCTTCCTATTATGTAATTCAAGTCATGCTAGGCTCATAGATGACAACATGAAGGCTAAAATTAGACTTCAAATCTTACTTCACAAAAACGTCTACAGTTTAGCACGCACAAAGCGAAACTGGTGGGACGTGGAAATTTTTTCATAATAACGAATTTTGCTAGAGTGGAATCCACTTATAACAACTCCTGAAATAACGAGAAGTCTGTTATAAAGACACTTTTCTAAAACCATGTTTTTTTCCCTTTTTTATCTTTGTAAATAAAAATACTGCTATAACGCAAGCAGACAAACTCGAGAGTCAGTTAAAGCAGAATATAGCTGCTGCTGTGCACAACGCATAAGCCATTTATTCATGTAAAACCTCGCTAGTTGAGAAACTTGTCGGTTATCTTGCGAAACAAAGAATGGGAGAGCCCACGTGTGCCAACAATGAAGGCCGGATTGAATGAGTGGGGAGAGTGGCATGCACAGACAAGCAGAACTCATCGTGTGATAGGCCAGCCAAGTCTTGATTATCTAGGCATACCGTGCCTCTCACTTCTCCGATGCAGGAACGGAGAGGTCATAGCGCTGTACTGTGATGGACGGAGCGAATGTGTGATGGGGGGCAGGGTGTGGTATGTTCCCATTGTGCACAAGCAGACGGAACGCACCACAGGGTGTGGAGGGGTGGGGGATAACACAGCGGGTGAACTAACCTAGAGAATTTTCTTTCTGATCGCCTACGCCGAGCTGTCAACATCGCTAGCGCTAGAGAAAGAAACCTGATTCCACTTTTGATCAAGTAAGACTTAAAGGTCATGTTGAACCAAATCATCATCAGGGGAGATTACAAAAAGAAATTAACTGAAAACCAGACTCATAGAATAGGCCTACTTTACTATTTCCCTTGAATTTATTATTGGATCCTTTATAAAGAAATCCTGCTAAAACAGACATTTGGCACCTCTCGTTATAACAGGATTCCATTGTATTTGTTTTAAATACAAAGAATATACACAGTTAAATAAGAAAAAATTCAGGACCTGAAAATATGCTATCTTTGTACATGATATTGGACTGTAATTATATATATAGCATTTTTAGGATAATCTGATTCTGACCCTAGCGATTACTACTACACTACCCTACTATCCTACCCCTAATCCTAACCCATGTAAAGTTACTATTCATATTTCATTATTTTTGGGCCAAAACCAGAGATTGCCACATTATTTTCAATTTCCAATCTGCACAGATTTCACTAGACCCTAGACAGGGGCTCTCGTGGCCTAGAGGTTAAGGTGTTCGCCTCTCATTCAAAGGTTACGGGTTCAAATCCGGGCAGGACAGAAATTTTTCTTCTCTAAAATGGTCTCCTTTCACCTCTTTTCCTGCTCTAGCAATGTTTTGTAGTCTGCTTTCGTCTCAACTTTCTGCCTAGACAGGATTTCTACATACTATCTGAAAATGACAGATGGCATTATACATATACCATATATACCATAGTGCAGAGATGCCAACCAGTACGATTTTACGTATTTTAGTAAGATTTTTTTTGCCGAAAATGCACGAATACGACTTTTCATGAAAAAATACGCATCCTGGAATCAGAAAAATACGAGATTCAGCTTGGGCGAGTAAACCTAATTATCTCAAGTCCCATCTTTTGTCAAAATAATCTCAGTATCACAGAATTGGAATATTTGAAAACAAAGTCCAATAAGGTCAGTAAGTTCAATTTTCCCGGTCGCGATTGTAATATTATATTCGTTCAGCTTTTCCCCGCCTGAGAGTACGTTTCACTTTCATGAGGACAGGCGGCAGGCGGAAGTGTATGTGACACCGAGGCTCGATCGGGAAAATCAAGATCTACTTTCGCTTTCGTTACCACAGAGAAGTTTGCCAGCGTAGTCTGATAACGCAACATTTGTGACATGCTGGTTGTGTCGCTGTGCAAATAAAATTTAATCAATACTCCGACTCGTCTCTGTGCTGTCACTTGTGGGAAAAAAGAAAAGAAAATACAAGCATCGTCCGATTTTTAGATTGTCTGGCTCGCCATCGTGAACGGTCAGTGACCCTGCGCGCATTCGCATCATAAAAATACAGCATAGTGTGAGCAAAGACTGTCTTTGGTGGCAGTAACGGCGTGGCGAGGTATAGGACTACGGAATAGGGGAGGGGATTATTGATTTTTTTTAAAGATACACGGGGGGAGGGGGGGGGGGTTGAAGGCAACACCAGAGGACAAAAACTTTGAAGCAATTTCAGTATATTGATTAGAGTTCTCTGCAAAGCGCGCGTTGGTGCAGGCCGTGTGCGGAATCGGGTCCCTTCATACTTTGTAAGTCTATGTTATTGAAATAAAGTGTTCGCGTTTCATTGGATGGGTGATAGTAAATTATACCTACAGTGTATGTTGCAGCTTTCTGTTCAAGACTGGCAGATTTTCAGTGTCACTGCATCTTGCCCTCCCACAGTTGTTACAACCCTCACACTGCATGGGTCTACTTGAGCCATTCAAGTTATCATATGGCTCTTCTCTGAGTTTGAACAATAATTTTAGTCTGTCAGTTCATAACATGAATCATGACACCCAGACTGTTTCTTGATAGTCGAAATTCTACTTCTAGGCCCTTCTGAACGCTCAAAGCTGGATTAATTTTTTATATAATAATGAGACGAAATCTTATAATAGACTGAAATACTTAAGTCAAACAAGACCCCAGTACGACACTGAACACTGACATGTTGTTTACTGGATACATGTATATTGTACACGTGTGTGCTCCCTTTTTCGAGCTGGTGAGCTTGTAATTTTTTTTCAGGAAATATTGCTGGACGCCCTGAACATTTTACTAGTTGGTCGGTCGGTCATGGGGAATACACATTTCCCTCTAAAAATACACATCTTCATATTTCCCAATACTCATTTCGGTTTTCTGTGGTTGGCATCTCTGCATAGTGTGTCATTATCATCTCTTGACAGTACATACAGCAAGCATCATCCAGGTGATGAAGGGGATAAAAGGCCATTTTCCCAAGAAATGTCATACAAAAATTATTATGTTTAATAATAGATAGCATTTGTATAGCGTCTCCACTTTCAGCCACTCCCCCCCCCCCTCGCCTCCTTTGCCCCCTCCTCTGGGCTCTTGACTCTTTCTGCAGCCTTTCTACTGCTTCTCCTTGGCTCTTTCTTACTGCTGTCTTTCAGCCGCACCCCTGACCTTTTGGTAGGTAAGATCAACACGCAGCCTTCAAGGACAAAGGCGAAAAATCTTGGAGGTTGCACACGTTAAAGATCCGTTGGTGGTCAAAAATCGTTAAGAGCAAGCTTTGGCCTCCACCCACGCAAAATTCAAAATTACCTACGAACAGCAAAATGTTTGGTGTGGCCCACGCGCTTTTATCACCTTATGCAGTTGTGAGCACCGTAAAACACTTACCAAAAAAAAAGAAAGAAAAAGTTCAAGTTGCCTTATGGGTGCTCAAACACTAACATACTGACAAGATCTTTCACTGTCTATGGCCCGGTGCCCATTCCCACCTGGGTGAAGTGAGGAAAGTTTGTGTAAAGAGCCTTTCCCAAGGACACAACATCAGGCCCGAGGTTCAAAACCCTGAACCTGCAACCTCACAATTACGAGTCCGGTAGCCTAACCACTAGGCAACTGGCGCCACACACGTAAAAGAAGACAGAGCCGATGCAGAAGGCAGGATTAGTTACAAATTAAACATTTCTTTCATATATATATAATTTTGATTTCACTTTTATACAAGGCATAGAATCACAACAACTTTCAAAAGAAAAAAAAATGCATTTAAGACAATACAGCAAGAACAATATAAAACAATTTTTTCAAGAAAACATCCATACCTGCACCTGATGCACCAGTCTCAGGGCGGCCATATTGCATCTGAATCTCCCTCAATTTGACCAAATCATTTTTCTCTAAAGCCTCATAATACTCAACCTGAGCCTCGAGTTTTGGAATGTCAGGAAAGAAATCTCTTTCAATAATCTTGGTGATTCCCTGAGAAGAAATAAAAGAAAAGTAAAGAATTATATCACTTTTAATCCTGGTCTTTCTTCAACTTCAAATGATCATTTTTTTAAATGCACACATAAATAATATATATATATATATATATATATATATATATATATGTTGACAATGATTAACAATATAATTATAGTCACATTATAGATCTAGATTGAATCATGAAATTCTATTCCACAAATTTACTATTTAAACCTTTAGGCTATATTTGCAAGTATCCCTGCAGAACACACACGTAATATTTTAGGCAGCCTTACACTTAGACCTACTGTTCTCAGTGCAGAACACACATCAGCCACGGCGCACCGGCAGTGGAATTTTAGTTGCCGCAGGGGGTTCCCCGCCGGGCGCCTTATCACGTCGGGGTCAGGGGGGTCAGCTCCCTGTCCCCGCTCTGTCTGGGCCAACTTAATTTTAGGTACTTTTCAACGTACAATTTAAGGTGTATCCTTGTATTTATGGTAATTCTCATTTAGTGCACCCAAAGCACGCATTTCTGCTCTTGAGACTCAAAAAAGAACGGACGTTGTAACTTGTCTGGTTATTTCGTTAGACGCGCTGGAGGCGGCAATGCTAAATTGTAATTTTTTGGGGGACTAGCGTGAATGAAAAAAAATCAATATAAAAAAAGGCCTCGTCAAAATCTGTCGAACTTTTGGAACATGAACGACATAACATTGGTGCAGCTACTCAGAAAAGATGGTATCTGCGCATATAATAGAAGGCTGTAATTTTGCAATTTTATCCATCGGGCACACAATTCGCTATGAAGTAATTCCTCCAAATACAACTTTACATTGTCTAATAATATAATCGTGAATTTCGCATATTTTCTCGAAAGTTTATAAAAGTTACCATGAAGTTTCTCTGTATATATGAAAAGTACAAATCGATTTTAGTGCTACAATACATCTTCAACGTAGATCTAATACTCGAACAGTATCTGTTACACTTCAGAAATTCCTTACTTTTCTTAAAACACTAAGTCTAGGTTATTGTAAGTTGACTGAATAATAGTATTAATAGGGATGACTTCCCGTAATTGGGTTATTTCTAGCTTTCCAGGGACACCGAATCAGCACCAGACTTTCCCAGCTTTTTTTGTTGTTAATATGACCATTTGCAATAACTGACAATGTGACTGATTTCTTTATATTCTATTGTGTCCGCGCATATTTCCTACACAAAAACTAAGAATGAATGTTTTAGCTGTCATTATTTTTATTCCATACAAGAAGTTTATCTACCCATGTAATTTACACGGTTTTGTGGGGTTTTTTAATCGCTTATATTATATCTTTTTAGTTGTATACAGGCTGCCACAGACACAGCATGATTTATTAACAAACGCAGAGTAACTTTCTCTTGTTTAATAGTAAAATAAGAGCTAACGCTGATCGTCTTTAGTTAAAAAATGCAGATGTGCATCTTTCTTCTCTTATAACTTGACTATTTCTACTCGCGCAGATTTAAGATTTCTCATAGTAAAAGACATGATATTCGTAGTCAGTTTAACACAGATTTTGGAGAGATCTGTTGAGCCTTTTTAAAATTTACAATCATTTAGGCTATTCAGTTTGTAACTAGATCTAGATTCTAAAATAGGACAAATTGGGTACTCTACAAACACTTGTCTAGAACAAAAACCAAGGCACAGAAATTAACCATTCTAACGCAGAATAAATCTCAAGACATTGAGCTTTTAGTACATCCGCGTAATGGTTTGCTGTGTGGGATGGGGAAGAAGTTATTTTATATTGTTTTAAACCTATGTCAAAAATGCGAACTTCCTAACCGACACCGGCAAATTCGCTGCAGGGCTCATTAACCCCGTGACCCCGAGCCAGGGAGCTTCGGCGGGTTGCTGAGTCACGCTAACTAAAAGTAACAGAATCGGGCGAAAAGTGACGCCGTGCAGCAGGCCCCCCAGCCATCCAAAACATACGCTTTTAGTAAAATTGCGACTGGATTTTAAAAAAGGGAGTGAATACAGATCCGGTAACCGAGTACAAAGTCACAAAGTATACAGACCCGGTAGGGGAACTCTTTTGTGATTTCGGAAAGTTTCAGCGCCCTCTTGGCTCAGGGTAGACCACAGAATTCTACACTACTGGTAGACTTCTTCTAGATCTAGATCTAGATCTCTATTCTATGGTCTAGGTCTAGATCTAGACAGACAGACATAAATCATTGATCTAGATTCGAGGCTAGCCTAGATCTAGATCTAGATCTAAATGAAGATTGCGGATGCCTTTTCGATGAACGATCGTTTTTCCTACGTTTTGGAGTTGGAGGAATCACAATTTGAAGAAAACAACAATGTCATAATTTCAATCGAGCAGTCCCCTCTCTATTTCTCTGCCTCTCTCTCTCTCTCTCTCTCTCTCTCTCTCTCTCTCTCTGTCTCTCTCTCCTTCCTCTGTCTCTGTGTATCGCTCGCATTCTCTTTTTCTTTGTTTGTCTCTGTCTTTCTTTCTCCCCACCTATTTCCCACTCTATCTTTCTCTCGTTCCATCCTGCCAACTGGGGCATGTCATAATATACATTTTGCTAGCACTTCTCTCCTCTCTCTCTCTCTCGCTCTCACACACACACACACACACTACCGGGTCTGGGCGCTGAACGAAACTTTCTGAAATCACAAAAGAGTTCCCCTACCGGGTCTGTATACTTCGCGACTTTGTTCCCGGTTACCGGGTCTATTATACACTTCGTTTAAAAAATTAAGAAGGCTAAAGAGGGAATGCAGACCGGTGATCTTGTAGTTCCGTTCGTTTAAGTCCACGACCCATTTGTTTACATCCAGAGAAGAAATCCAGAAGTCTTGATGACCAAATACTCTTTGAAATAGGCTGCACAAAGAGCAGGGATGCAACCTAACTTTAAAACATCACATTAGGAAAACATTCACGGGGGCATGCCCCCCTGAACCCCCCCAACCTCCATATTTTTATTAGGTCAGGGGGGCTTGCCCCATCTCTTGACTTTAACGAACGAAACTACAAAATCGCCTGCAGACCTGCTGCCACTCTAGATCTAGAAGTATATGAAATCTTTAAAAGTCTCTTATGGACAGAATCTTCCCTCTCTGATTAGATCTATGTTTTTACGTCGAGTCGAATTTACACAATAGAGAGGCTAAGGAGACACACCTGAGAAAACTCATCTTCGGTCAACACTTTCTGAGCTTTCACAGCCCTCTGTGCTGGGACTTTGAATTGGAAGGGAACAAGCGCTTGGTCCTTTTTAACAACTATTTTATCTGCCATACTGCTGGCTACAGTAGTGACATGATCACCTATTAAATTTTATAATCAACAAGTTCAGAGTTAAAAGACGTAGATTCTGTAACTGGACCACTTTCTTCTACGCATTAACAGGTTCATATGTCGTCTTATTGACGTTCTTCTCTTCTCAAGTTATTGTTAGTTTAGGAACAAACCGGAAGTAAAGTAATTTCATGATTCTAAAATACTAAATACCAAGACTGTTTACAAAAATGGAAAATAATGAAGGACATGTTTCAAATTATTCATTAAAAAATTATTATCTTGTACATATAGATCTACTATCAAATGTATTTTTCGAAAATTTAAAAGACATCAACTTTTTTTTCTCTAAAATCTGTTTCCATAATTCCTTGTTTTGTTTTTGTTTGCTTCTAAATTTAGTGTGTTTTAGAGGGAGACCACTTTGAAAGCCTTCAATTTTGTCGACTGCTAGGCAGTTCTCACTGAGGCTGAATTGAACCCTTCGACTTCGAACAGAGATGTTTTCTCCATAGAGTTACCCATTTTAAACCTATAGTGTACATCTAGATCTAGATCTATGTTTTTTTCCAACTTAGCGAAAATCTGTCAGAAATTATTCGTACTGCTGTGAGAAAATGGTATGTGTCGTATTTGAAACTTGAAGCGAGAGCATCTTAAGATTTCATGTTTCTTAATTTTTTATTGGCTTCGTGTGCCTGCTCAGAAGTAGTCTAGAGTGATTGGACCCCATACGAACCATTACCCAATATGAACCACCCGTCGCTTGTTTCGTTTATGTGGTGAAAGGGAAGACCAATTTCGTGGTCTAACCTATTTGCGAAGGCGTGGCTTTCATCCTTCTTCAATTTCATGTCGGTCGGCTTGCTGTTTACGTCTTTGTTTGATCACAGTGCTTCATCAAAGTTGCGAACCGAGGTAAGTTATTGATTTTTCCCCGCCATCTATAGCATTTACTAAGGTTATAACTCAAGAGGTCTAAGGTCATGGATAGTAAAACTAGCACTTCCGGTTGACCTGGATGTAGCCAGGGCATGTTAAAAACCTTCATCTATGCTTCTGTGAGGGGGATTTTCCTGGTTCGTTTGAGATTTGGGTGGTAAGAGGGTGGTTCGTTCGGGGTACATTTATTTTTATAAGAGAGCCATTACCGAACGAACCCGCTCTTTGTTTTAGTACTCCCTGTTGTTAGAAATGAAATATAATCAGTGGCGGCTTGTGGTTTATAGAACTGACCGGCCATCATTCACATAGACTCTTTCTTCCTCCCCCCACCCCCTTCCTTCACAACACACACACACACACACACACACACACACACACACACACACACACACACACAAACACATTCTCTCTCTCTCTCTCTCTCTCTC
The DNA here is from genome assembly GCF_000002075.1 of Aplysia californica. NCBI lineage: Eukaryota > Metazoa > Mollusca > Gastropoda > Aplysiida > Aplysiidae > Aplysia > Aplysia californica. The sequence goes on along the minus strand of NW_004797584.1, from coordinate 631,108 downwards.
TCTCTCTCTCTCTCTCTCCTCATTTGATACCCCTACTTTCGCCATCCCCACCCCTCTCCCACCCACACACACACTTGTGACACACCACTGTAAACATTTTAATATTTATATATGATGTGAAAGAGCTGAAATATGGTAGTGTCAAGAAACAATATTATGATTCATGTATGATGGAAGTTACTGAGTTAATAGAAACTGACTTGAACGGCATAGAAAAAGAAACTCTAGAGTCTATGCTAGAAAACAAACTGAAAGTGAGAAGCGCAATAAACTGCTGGCCATGGCCTCCGATACTTTAACCAAAGACTTATTTACTTTCTACTCTACACACCCACACACAATATTGACATGCACTCCACCTGTAAATATGTAATAAAAACAGCACTGTATGACGACAAAAAATCAATTGATACTGTACCAATGACGCTGTCCCATTCAGATTAAGTCTGCAATCAGATACTGTACAAAGCTGGACAACTGTTTTCCATCATTATGTAATCAAACGTTCTTCATCACACTTCTCAGTTCTCAGAACACTTTTGTAACAAAGTGGGGAAGTGTGTCAAATGCTAATTTATAGAACTTGGTGTCTAGCTGGGGTGACGGTGGATAAGGGGAGGGAAGTGAGGGGGTAGGCCCATTGTTTTCGGCCCAGACCCTGACAGCCGAGAGCCTATCGCTCCTCGTTATAATTCTCCTTATATGTCTTCACTAGACGATTCGTCTTTTCGCCGGCTAGACTCATATGGGCCAGGTATGTTATTAGTGGGAACAAAGAAAGCGATGAATAGTCACCAAACAGGAACTAATGGTGGCTAAAAATTCAATAAACAAAAAAGATTGGTGCCATGCAGACAATAAATGTTCTGATGATAGAGAAAGGCTGAATAATAAGTACATGTATTGCTGATAAAATATTGCAAGAGTCTGTGCTGCTCAAGACTCAAGACAGTCTCATTACTGATTTTGCAAGCAACACGGAGGCCAATTTGGCAATCAAGGGATGCTATTTTCGCTCTCAGGGCAGTCGATGCATTTGTCCATTGGACTGACGTCATCGCTGTTCCCGCCGTGTTCGTTTGTCCTTATACGAAGTTCCGCGACGTGAAGGCTTGACGGGAGACGGTTTAAAGTTACGAGCAGGTGAAGAAATGAGGCTCTGTCGCGACAAAACAGCAGTGAATCCCACTTGTCTTAGATTTGAACGCCTTCAAATCGGCAAGGTGCTTTTTGAATGTTGATACATGTTTATTCGGATTTACTTAAAACTGAATGAAAATCATCATCAGCAATATATCTCTTGTCAACAGTCTAGCTGACAAAAATTTGACCGGCACCGCCGGTCTTGCCCAGTTAACAAACCGCCCCTGAATATAATGGCACTTTCAGTGTTGTTATAATGGGGGCAGAGGTGGTTATTTGTATGGAGGGCATAGTCATAGAATTTTGTCGAGGGACTTTCATGATAATGCTTCATCAAAGGGACCGCCTTGAACTCATATTTTGGTATCAGATATCATTTGCGAAATGATTCATCATCATCATCCAGTGCCAGATCTGCGACAGACATCGGCGATCATGGTTTTCCATCCGTTCCTTTGCTCGGATGCTCTAAAAAAAGCTACGTTTCCCTGATCTTTCCCTGTTACCCATTTGTTTAGGTTCCTTAAGTATGTTGTTCTGGGCCTACCCCTGCCTCGCTTGCCCTCAGTTTTGCCAGTGAGAGCTAGATGTTCAAGACCCTTATGTCTATTCAGGTGTCCCAAAAACTGCATTTGTCGTTTCCTGATTCCTTTATGATTACATAAATATTTTTTTCCACAGCCATGGCAGCAACAACAACAATTTAAAGAAGAAGTGACTCAACTTTTCAGAGGAGTCGATGATTGCTGCATTATGTGATTGTGTTGGCAAAGGGATGAAGTTTAAGAGAGGCTTTGTAAGGACTCATGGTGTGCCTTACGCTTAATTTATTTTATTCTTGTTCTTTAGAACTGCAATCCTTTTTGTATGGCAATATTTCTTGTTCATGTACCTATTTGTTCTTCTTTAAACTTCATGTTTTCAATTTCATATATGTGCATGGTTACTCATTGACTTGACGTTACCTTGGTTTGTTCTCTCCCCAAAAATGAATACATGTGTCAGATGGTGTCGTGTATCATAATATATTCTTGTTCTTACTGTAAAGGTTCTTGGGGCTCTCGTGGCCTAGAGGTTAAGGTGTTGGCCTCTCATTCAAAGGTCCCGGGTTCGAATCCGGGTAGCGACCAAAAAATTTCCTTCTCTAAAATTGTCTCCTTTCACCTCCTTTCCTGCTCTCTAGCAATGTTCTGTTGTCTGCTTTCATTTCCACTTTCTGCCCCCCCACTCCCTCACCTCCTTTGCCCCCTCCTCTGGGCTCCTGACTCTTTCTGCAGCCTTTCTACTGTTACTCCTTGGCTCCTCCTTACTGCTGTCTTTCTGCCACACCCCTGATCTTCTGGTAGGAAAGATCTACATCTAGCCTTCTCGGACTAGGGCGAAAAATCTCGGAGGGTCCGTGTGCAAGTTGCGCACGTTAAAGATCCCTTGGTGGTCTAAAATCGATAAGAGTAGGCTTCGGCCGCCACCCGGGCAAAATTCAAAATTTCTTACCAACTGAAAATATTAGGTGTGTCCCGCGCGCTCATATGACCTTATGCAGTTGCAAGCGCCGTAAAACACTTTACAAAAACAAAAACAAAGGTTCTTATTATCAATGTCAAGTATCTTGTTCTTGCAACAGTTTGTTTCTCAATATTTTCAATAGCGTACATGTATTTGGTTACTCATTGAATTGCCTTTTTGTTCTCTTCAACAAAAATAAATTTAGGCCAAAAGGTCTGGTGAAACCACCCCTTCGTATTTTTCCGTTTGTCTCCGCATTGTTGTGCAGGCTTATTTGAGTTTACTTGTCCCTTGATGAGGTTTCAAATAACCTGGACTCTCATAAGGACAGTGGGCAATCATAACATCTAGAAGAAAGCCTTCTTGACACTGTCAGATTATATATGTAGGCCTACTTGCAACGTATATGATGCCTGGAATGAGAAGAGACACAGTCTATAGTTTTATCACACTGGAAATCAGGTCAAAATTTTAAAAGCAGGAAAATTGTTTGGTACCAAAATGGCTCTTCTGGTCACTGAAATACTGTTAAGAAACAAACACTAATAAAATTACAAAAAAGCACTTTCAAAACATGGTTTCATGATGTGTGGTTCATATGAGGACTACAGGTGGTTCTTGTAAGGGCGGGTGGTTCATATGTGGGCCCATCCTGGTGTAATGAAGATTTCATAATTAAATGTCCATGAAAAATGCGAATGAAAATAAAGAAGCCTGGCACCCATAGGAAACACTCCCCACACATGTTGGTTTATAGCACAAAAGGTCAAGGACAGCTCTGATCTGTGGTGTCTCTCTTGGAATTGGTTAACCACAGTTACACCCCTTACTGGTTCGTATGGGGTCCAATCACTCTAGATCTAGATCTATCTACTATCTAGATGTAGATCTAGATCTAGATCTAGATTTAGATCTAAACTCTATGTAGATCTACATGGCATTACCTCTGAAATAATAATTGAGAGTATGGGTGTGTGTAGGGGGGGGGGGGGGAGATCTGAATGTAACCCTATTATTTTTACCCTTGCTTTGCCTTAACCTTACTAAGCTTAAGCCTACACCCTATCAGGTACACCCGTACACCCTAACCGCTGAACCCAGCTATTTCATTGGTCGCTTGATACAGAATATCCTTCCCCTTTTGAAGGCCGAGATATAGCCTAGACTAGATCATCTAGATCTAGAATCTATATCTAGATCTAGATCTAGATCTAGATCTAGGTCGACTCCAGAGCAAAAGACAGATTTTAACAAATGTCTTCTACCATCATTTTTCTGTATCGACCCCAAATTCTTTGGCAACAAATGCACCAGAAAAAGTTATCAGACTTTGCTGAGATACTGAGATCAGAGAGAGAAGATCCTTTCCTTGAGAGACTTTTGCCAAACAGTTTTCATTGAAAACAATGAGCTCTGTTTAATTGTCTGTCAATTCTTCTCTCCTTAATTCCTCTCTCTTTTCCTCCTTTCAGTTTGTGATTTTTAAAATGCTCCGACTCCACAAAAGACTAGATCTATATTCTAATTTTAAAGAACTTGTGTGAAGAAAAGACTCCTTCGGCATATCAATTTATTTATACATGATTTATATCAATTTACATTTTAATGTTTTCAGAAGCCCAACCCAGCACCATTTTTCAACTATCGGAAGAGACAAAGACAGGCCATATTGTCTGACCCATCGCAGCTTTCAGCAAGTTTAAATCAGGGTAAACCAATGGTTTAACTGGATCTTTTGTCGTATAGATTATCTATTGAGGTTCTTTGAGTTTGGCTACTCCTCCAAGAACATAAGTATTTAATTAATTACTTTTGGCTTTGTTATTTTCATTCTATGTTCTTGGGTTCAAAAGTAAAAGCCAGTGTACTAGCAATGACAGCTCTTTAACATTACCAACAACTGCTACTGATATTGTACCCTTGAAGTACAGTCAAACCTGCCCTGATGGCCACCTCTATTAGACAGCCACCCGTACGAACGGCCACTTTCCATTCCCCCCCTTGCGTTTTTTATATAATTTAACTGTGTAAAACGGGCACCTGTCCAACACAGCCACGGACACCATTATTTTAACACACAACCCCAATCACACTAAGCGATAACACCTGTCTTAGACAGCCACCTTAGTGACTCCATAACGTTTTTGTCATAAATTGTGCTTTGGCTCCTGGCGTTATGGGCGAGCCGTCATAATTCAATCACCTGTCGTTGTTGTTAGGTAGTCCCTCCAACCGATCATGTTGTGTAGGCCCCTCCCACTGTTGACCCATAACTACCAATTTTCAGCTGCTGGTGAGGTAAGCGTGTGATCCCTCATAATCCATAAGCCCCACCCACAGCCCTTACATTAATCGTAAGTGAGATTAGTGGTCACTGTTTACCCAATCTGTAATAAAGTAATAAATTAAAAGGCGTCAACATGAACTTGTTACAGAAACATCGCTCGTTCTCCAAGTGGTGGCAACCCATGTGTTTGTTTTAACATTGCACTGGGTCTTCCTTGTCTGATACATTTCGTTTTATTGTCACCCTTGTTCAAAACCAGCAACAAAATAAAAATTACAAACAAAATACAAACACTACCTCCAACAACAAAAACAACAACAATGCGGCTACTTTTGAATGGGATCTCAGATGGGAATGGTTTGTTTTCTTCGTCTTGATCAGTCCTGCCTAAAACGACCACGTGTCTTATACAGCCACTTTTCTCCTTGACAATGGGTGGCCGTCTTACACAGGTTGGACTGTATATCGAATCCAGTAGAGTTATTTTTTGTAGGTTTGTTGTTCCTCAAAACACTGCCGTTATAGTTATTATTTTGTAAAGAGTGCTGATTTTACATTAATAAATCTTGTACCGTTACCCTGCTTTGAATATATATGATTCATTTGGTACTTCTCATAACTTTATGCCTTAAAATTTGTTCAAGATTACATTATGTGACGTTCCTCAACCAGAACCTGTTCCTCAAATCTGGGGTCCATTTGCCGTATAAGCAGTGTTTTATTTAATTAACATGTTATAGGACTTATACGCGTGTGAGAGCCAATAGCATATATGGGTTCATCAGTTATCCCTAAGACATGGTAGAGCTCACCTCTCAGGCTTTATGTTTCAGTTACCCAATTCAATTGAAATAATAACAAAGTCTTAGGGGAAATAGGAAGGAGAATGAGATAAATGCAAAAGTTTGGGATCTTATGTCCTCTTTTCACTCATTATATTAATATTATTATTTTCCTGAATAATCCTCACCCAAGATTGAAGAGATTCTAATCTGTGCTGATAATTTTGAACCCTGCAGGTAAGCCATGCCTTAAGACAAATGAGAAAGAAAACATGAACAGTATTTTTGCTATACCTGTATTAGAGATGTCTCTCAAGTTTACATACAGTATTGAGGGTTTGTTTCAGGGCTTGAATTTTAGAAAAAATACAAAGAGCTTTTTCTTCGTAAGAAGAGCTCTGACTGTTCTACAAATTTAAACTGGTCTGAATTAATTTCTTTTTGTTCAGCAGGACAAGCGTCAAACAATGGAAATCTCGTTGAAAATGTTCCTAAGACAGGCACTAGTTTCAACCAAAGCCAACAAGCTTCTGCATCATATCAAGCTGATAATGTGGGTTCTAGTTTTGGGAAGAGACAAGCTTCAGACTCAACTCACCAGAATAACTTCAATACAAGATCAGGCCTAATGGACCTGAGTGGCAATTTTAATCAAAGACAAACTTTTGCATCACATTCCAGTTGCAAACCGCAAGGAAGTTTTGGTGGGCGTGGTGGATCCTTGAAAGATAGTTTTTACAACGCTCAAAGCCCCAGTGTCAGAGGCAAAAGCTCTATGCTAAATGCAAGAGGCAGAGGGAGAGGTGATTCAAAATTACCAATCTGGGATAAAAATCAGCAGCCGACCCACCAGAAGAAATCTTCGACAGCTGCATTCAGTAATGATAATAACGAGTTAATGAGTTCCTATTCTACTGAAATCAATGGCAGTATGAGCAGGGGGAATAACAACAGAAACTTTTCTAGAGGTAGAGGATCTACTTCTGCGGGCAGTCACTCAATCAGTTGCATTGCCCAAGAAAGTCCGGCTGGCAGGGCAGTGGCCAATTCAAAATCTAAGGCTTCCACTTCGGGACAAGGCAGGGGAGGATTCTACTCCAAGGGACAACACAGCCAACCCAACAATGAACAAATGACAAACCCATACAGAAAGAAAGCAGCAGATGGTAGAAATCCTGGGTAAGACAAAGTAAAATTTAAAGTTTCAAATGTGTTTTGGGTGATCCAGTAGAAACATTTTGTAATTATTGTTAACTCAAACTAGTTAATTTTATGAAACAAGAAACAGCTGTGTATACTAAATTTAAGGTGGAGAAAAAAAATGCAGAATGACTGAAGCTCACATGGCATCATATGAAAACTTGAAGTTGCTCTACCCTGCAGAAATAATTTCAAGAACTCAGATGATGACTCAAATGTTAAGCATACATGATGGCAAGATTGACCGCACAAGAGGATTTTTTTTTTTTTATTCCAGTTCCAGTGTTTTTGTAATTCAGTCTCATAATAGCGTTACAGTACCTGACTCTCTAGCTTTTACACGTCAGATGTTCTAAACCTTTCAAAACTAGTTCATAAATCTTAAATCTGATCTCTTTATGAATTGTTTTCATTTCAAACTTTCAAACTTTTATGTTACTGGACAAGACTCCCCTCATTTTCCCTGACGACAATTCATTTTATATGTTTTGTGCTTGGACAGAGATCACAGATCTGCACAGCAGTTTGACCCGTTCGACCCCAACTGTCCTGTGGCCTCAATGTTCAATGATGACCTCAAGGAAGAAACTCCACAAGACATAGCAATCAAGGAAAAAAAAGTAAAGCTCCATTTTAATTTTTCCCTCGTTCCTTTTTACTCTGCATCTAAAATCACTGCCATGGTTTCTCTTTGACTCCAATATGTTTATTTCATTTGAGCCTATTCCCGTGTATTCACTGGATGCCCCATTGGCTCGGTGGCCCAATCCAATGTATTTACGGGATGCGCTTTATCATTCGATATCTCAAGTGTTTTTCGGTTACACGCTATGGGAATCGGCGAGATACAACAGTTGACCCACTTATTTCATTTTGTTTAAAAATTTGATGAAGATATGTGCAACACATTTTTAGCTGTAACGGCCTAAGTTAGTCACTTCTGCATTGCAAATTGGACGCAAAACAAATTGCATAGCACCCCAAACATTGCCATTTCAAAACATTGATAAAATAAAAACTATTTGGACAAATTAGATGCAGTTTTCTTTTTCTTTGCTTTCTTTTTTTATTATGATAGCTTTCACTGTCTTTTTGTGGTTAACACTTCAATATACCCCAAGAGTAGTCTCTCGAGGCCTTTAGGTTAAGGTGTCAACCTCTCATTCAAAGGTCTTGTGTTCGAATCCGGGTAGCGACGTAAAAAATTTTTTCTCTAAAATTGTCTCCTTTCACCTCCTTTCCTGCTCTCTAGCAATGTTCTGTCATCTGCTTTCGTCTCCACTTTCTGCCCCCACCTCCTCACCTCCTTTGCCCCCTCCTCTGAACTTCTGACTCTTTCTACAGCCTTTCTACTGCTACTCCTTAGCTCCTTCTTACTGCTGTCTTTCGGCTACACCCCTGATCTTCTGGTAAGAAAGATCTACACCCAGCCATCTTAGACAAGGGTGAAAAATCTCGGAGGTCCATGTGCGAGTTGCGCCCGTGAAAGATCCCTTGGTGGTCTAAAATCGATAAAAGTAGGCTTCGACCGCCACCCGGGCAAAATTCAAAATTTCCTACTCACTGAAAATGTTTAATGTGCCCTGCGCACTCATATATGACCTTATGCAGTTGCGAGGGCCGTAAAACACTCACCACAAAAAAACACCTCCTAAAGTGTTAAAGCTGCAATGATTTGTTGGTGAAAAATAGCTCAGGCTCAAGTGAGTTATTGTGTTAGGCATGACCATCATAGAGCAATGTCTCTTACTTGGAGATCTTTGAAGTCTTCTTTCTTTTCTTTTTCTTTTGATTTTCATTGACTTTTATTTCTGCATTCTTATACTATATCTTGAAAGTATACTTTCCCTGGCAGTTAAGTGCATTTGAACCAAATACATGAACAATGCCAATTTCTCTCACTCTCAGTTTTTACCTTGCCTCTAGCTTGTCTGCTTTAAACCTACAGAAGACTGAAGTTCGATTGTGATAGGTATGGCATATTTTGTGATATCGTGATATAATGGCATCATGTTTAGGGTAGCTGACTTCTATGGTGTAAAAGTCACACTTTCAAAAACAATGATGATGGGGTGATGATGACGTGACTCATATATAAAACTGTCTTTTTAAAAGATTAATTTAATCATTTAATGCTATGAAACTATTCCAAGGCTCCTGGTTTTTAATTGTTTAAAAATTTTGACACAATGATGATAGTGTTGATGACAAGGAAAATGAGGATAATGATGATGGCTTCCTCAATCTCCAGTCAAACCCAAAGTCTCAAGAAGTGGATTCATCAATGCGGATGTTCACATGCCCGATCAACACCATGAGGGAGTGGATGTCTCTGAATGTAGCTCCTGGCTTAGTGATGTTTGAAGTATTCGGTATGTGTCATGTCATAGAAGATTCGAATTACTAGTTCCATAAATTGTAGTCAAATATATTCTTGATATATGCTTGCTTTTGTAGTGAAAAGAGAGAATTAAAGAGGCCATATTGCAACGCTTGTAGGCAACAATACTTGTGGATCAATCACTCTTCTTTTCTTTCTGGGGGCTCCAGCGGCTAAGTGAGTATTGAGTTTAGACTCATTCAAGTAATGTCAAGCAAGTGTCGGTGACACGGGGATCAGATGGGTGGTCACTGAGGTGTCTTTGAGCAGGACACGACTACCCTAGCTCAAAATACAGGGCGCTGCACAGTGGTGATTAACAGTGGCATGGTTGTAAACTGTTCTGTATTTGTGCAATAATGTGTATTTTATGTATGTATTCATGTGTATTTATGCTTGTATTTAATGTACATATTTATAATTATGTATTTATGTATGTATATAATGTTTGCAATTGTAAACCAAAGTGCCCTAGTCTGGGACAAATAAAAGTGTAATTTATTTATTTTTATTATTTTTAAATTTTTAAAAAAGTATTCCATTTGGCTGGATGAAAAAAACTATTATATCTGTCTCCCTTCCAAGATTTGGAAATGGAAAAGCCAACTCTTTTCTTTCTTTCATTTTTTCATGCATATTAGGAAGCTTTACCTAATTAAAATCTCCCTATTTAGTAAATCTAAGATTGTCTTATTTCCACAGGTATCATTGACTCGGCAGTTCTGAGAACCAAGGACGGTGCAGGGAAGGAGTTCATGCTGAGTGACGATAGCTCTAAGATCAAGTGTATCTTTTATGAAATTGTAAGTGAAAGAGCATTTTTTTTTAACTCGTTCCATCCTAGTGTTATAAACTTATAATTGCTAGCATGCTATGTAATGCTTGGTGTTGTTGCTAATCAGCAAAGTCAGTGAGTACAAAATGATAGAAACTACTGTTTCCATGTATGGTCAGACACCAAGTAATGACGGAGAGTCCTATATTTTATTTTTTTTTAGTACAGTGGAAACCTGATATAACAGGGATGGTGGGAGTAGAGAAAATGTCCTGTTATATCCGATCCCTGTTAAATCAGAAATGCAAAGGAAAGTAAGCATTTGTGGACTAATCCAGCTGTACTTATTCATGGGTAGTTTCCCTTGCCACAAGTACCCACGAACAGGGGTTTTGGCACCAATTTTCTCCTTGCCTCCTTAAACCACATCAGAAGAGCTTGGTCCACGACATCTGCATTTGGTAGTCTCATCTTCTTTCGATCCAGAGCAAACTTTTCATTGGAGTATGCTGCCACTATCTTCTCTCTATCCTTGATAATGGTGTGAATCGAACCTTGTGGAATATCGAACTCGAACTGACGACAAATCTCTGCCAGTGGAGCTTGTTTTTTTTGTCAACAGCCTGGATTTTTTCGTATTTTTGTCAATTGAAAGGCATTTTCTCTAGCGCTTGACATCGTTGGTGACACTTTATGCATGCGTGTTGCTAGGTTTCAGGCGAGATCGAGGTCTGCAGCACACCGCAGCCCTCTCTCGCTTCTCATGCTGCGTGTGCTTGCAGTGGCATGGCTTGCGTGGGCTTGCTCCATCACTGCGTTACTCTCTCTCTCTCTCTCTCTCTCTCTCTCTCTCTCTCTCTCTTTCTGTCTGTCTCTCTCCCTCTCTCTTACTTTTTACTCATTGTTAACGAGCCTTTGTCCCTGCTATAACCGGTTGGGCTCCGATGAGGCCCTGTTATTGCCGATAACTTTTAAAAGAGACAAAGAGTAGGAAAAAACGGGAATTTTAAAAATCCCTGTTATTACCGGATCCCTGTTATTACCGGGCCTGTTATATATGGTTTCCACTGTACCTATAAACATATCCCTGGTCTCATGTTGATGGCTGTTATCACTCTGGTATACCCTGCTTTTTTTTTAACTCTCTTTTGAGTGTTTTTTTGGTGATATTGGTGTCTATCTGCTTTCTGTTAAAAATGGCCTTGACAGGGTTAGTTTGCCAATACAGTGGAAACCTGATATAACAGGGATGGTGGGAGTAGAGAAAATGTCGTGGTATATCCGATCCCTGTTAAATCTGAAAAGCAAGGAAAGTAAGCATTTGTGGACTAATCCAGCTGTACTTATTCATCGGTAGTTTCCCTTGCCACAAGAAACCTCGAACAGGGGTTTTGGCACCAACTTTCTCCTTGACTCCTTAAACCACATTAGAAGAGCTTGGTCTACAGCATCTGCATCGGGTAGTCTCATCTTCTTTCGATTCAGAGCAAACTTTCCATATGAGTATGCTGCCACTATCTTCTCTCTATCCTTGATAATGGTGTGAATCGACCCTTGTGGAATGTCGAACTGACGACAAATCTCTGCCAGTGGAGCTTGCATTTTGTCAACAGCCCGGATTGTTTCGTTGTTTTTTTTTTGTTGTCAATTGAAAGACATTTTCTCTTGCGCTTGACATCGTTGGTGACAGTAGACACATTACGCGTGCGCGTTGCTAGGTTTCTGGCTAGATCAAGGTCTGCAGCACACCGCAGCCCTCTCTCGCTTCACACGCTGCGTGTGCTTGGCTTGCAATGGCATTTTCTCCATCACTGCGTTACTCTCTCTCTCTCTCTCTCTCTCTCTCTCTCTCTCTCTCTCTCTCTCTCTCTCTCTCTCTCTCTCTCTTACTTTTTACACATTATTAACGAGCCTTTGTCCCTGCTATAACCGGTTGGGCTCCAATGGGGTCCTATTATTGCCGATAACTTTTAATAGAGACAAAGAGTAGGAAAAATCTGGGATTTAAAAAATCCCTGTTATTACCGGATCCCTGTTATTACCGGGCCTGTTATATATGGTTTCCACTGTAGCTGAAACTCGGCTCAATGAGTCGTTTTTGCCTAGCATGTATAGTGAGCAGCAAAAGAGAACGTAATCTTTTCTCTTAAGGTTACTTAGAAAGAAATCATATAGCCGTGCTTAGAAAGATGAAGGTAAGTGCCCACATGAAATCGGAGTTCCTTTACTGTTCCGTTTTCTGCTGGTGCTTCTATCCTCTGCCCCTGCAGATTTGGGGAGGGGGGGGGGGCAATAAAATGAGAAGTAAAAAATAATATCTGCCCTGTCACTGCATGCCCCCCCCCCCCCCCCCCAACCCAATAAAACCCATTAAAAAACAGTTGGCGGAGAGCCAACTTGTCAACCCTGTAAAAACTAAAGATGTTACAAAAAACACAAGCAAACACGTCTAATTTTTTAATCTTGGGAGACTGGAGCTTCTATGCCAGCAGGACTAATAAAGGGCAGGGGACAAAGCCGAAAGGACTTTTCTGTTGACCCAAAACCTTCTCCATCAAACAACTCTTTCTGGATTGCGTTGTGGTATGTTCGCACCGTTGTATGAAACAGGAGAGAGTGCTAAAGTGTCATAAAAGATAAAGAGATAGCGGCTGCACATACTAGGAGTTAGCAAAACCCAATGGATACATTCTAGACAGAAGCAGCTCAGCTCGGGGGACAAATTATCGTACATGTAATCTGGTAAGGAAGACAATCACCATGCAGAAGGAGTTGCAATCATATTGAGTCAGTATGCCCAGAAATCACTTGCAGGATAGAAACCATACAGGGAAAGGAGCTTCATGGCTTCATTCACTGCATGGAGCAAGATCATCAACATGAATACAATTCAGTTTATACCCCTAACAAATGATATTATTTATCAGATGAAGGCAGGAATACCTTTTACAGCCTGCTCCAGGGGGTCATTGACAAACTTCCTAGAAAGATTGTCAACATCATAATGGGAGATGTCAGTGCTAATACTGGGCAGGACAACATAGGTGTTGAAGGATAAAAAACAACAACACTAATGAAAATATAGGTTATGAGGGCAGTATAGGACAGCATGGTTTGGGACTAATGAACAAGATTGGTGAGTGATTTATTTTTAGTATTTCAGTCAGAATCTCTTCCTTCCTGTCTCACAGCTACCGGTGTCATCCTTATACTCCTTCTTTTGTTAGTGTTTTACACTCTGGTAACATCTGTAATCTTTGGCACTTATATAACCTAATTGTGTTGCAAGTGCCATAAGACTCATCTCTTCCTTCTTTTCTTTGGTAAAACGAGGTGTTGTCATTAATTTTCCCTGCCTATAAAACTCAACCGAGCGACAACGTTTTTCTCTCTTTGTTCAGGACCGAGAATTGCCTAAGATAACCAGAGGTCAAGTTCACAGGTGAGTAATGGAGAATTTCTCCTCTGGAATATTTGACCTGTAGATGTATGTGTACAATTTTGATTAGTTAAAAGATCTCAGATGTGTTTTCAGGAAGTGCACAAAAAATGTGTGTGCGCCTAGAGAAAAGTACCAAAAGTCGCCCCAGACCGTTTTGACCTACAGGCTGATGATAATGACAAAAATCACTTTTTGGACCAAAATGTGTTTCGGTAAAAAAAATGATAGATTCCCCCGTTTTTTCACAATGTGCTCAAAGGGTTTTCATTGATTTAACTTTTAAATGTTTTATTTTGAATTATTTTGAGGGTAGGGTATAACAAAAATAAATAATTTAAACTGCTTTTAAAAGGTGTTAAAATCTATTCTTGAAGCACATTTTCTCTTCCCTGCTATGTTTTACAATTTAATTCCATTCATGATATTGATGTCAACTGAATGCCAAATTGGACATGAATTTTCTATGAATAAATACATTTAAAAGATCGTTTTTTTAAAGTTTGTATGTGTTCTCAGGTTTGTTAAACTTAAAAGCCCATTTTCTCAAGTTCTAGCTTTATACCCGACCTCGCAAAATGTGCAATATCTCAAGCACTACTTGAGATGTCTTAAAAATTCAAAGACCCCTGTCTTCAGCATTGAGTTTCCTATAAAAGGTAAACCCTTAACTCCAAATGGTCAAAATCCGACTTTTGGTACCTTTCTTTTAGACACACACACAATGTATACTAGTTTGTACTCGTGCCCAGCACAGCACTCACAAACTGTTATCTTCTTGGAGAAATTTGGTTTACAGTGGCATAATATACACATGCTCTCTCTCTCTCTCTCTCTGTCTGTCTCTCTCTCTCTCTCTCTCGCGCGCGCGCACGCACACACACACACACACACACACACACACACACACACACACACACACACACACACACACACACTCACACATACATACATATGTGTACAACGTGTATATAACTTCTTTAGGACAGATGTGGCGTCTTTCCCCTCTTTTTCCAGTGTCATCTATCTCCCTTTCCTGTCAATCTATCACCAGAAGGGCGGGTTTAGCTAAATTTGACCCTCAAAGTCCAACAATAAGGAGCTCGCCCTTTGAAATGAGCTAATTATAACTGGAAGGGTTTTATACTAAAGCAAAAGCAAGAAGGAAGAAAACTGAAGGAAATTCAATTTCAGCTTATTTTATCATGTTCCTGGTGAAGCCTCTGTAGAAGAGAAACGTGGTACGATTTCAGAATGCTAAAAACTTATTGAATCATGATATCCAAAACTCCTTATTCTTATACCACTTTGCAATAGTTACTTTTTTAAGTATTTAAGAGTGCTCTGTAAGCTCAGTTGTTTTCAAGGCAGACTACAGAGCAAATGGCCCTGGTTCAAATCCCAAAGTGGGCGTTCTTGAACTCAGGTCATTTTGCAGAGCCTTTTAGGCTCTCAACCCATTTGGCACAGTCCTATCGGAGACTGACGTTAATAATATCGAAGGTCTTGCCTCTTTATATAATACTAATAGTGTTGATAGAGCTGTTAAACCCATACACTTACTTATATTAGTATTAGTATTTAAAAAATAGAAAAACATGGTGTAGTCGCAGCAGCCATTTTTAGTGATTAGCGCTTCGACATTGCGCTTGCGAAATTGCTCTACTCGTTTTTACAACTTTTGAGATAAATGGAAAAAGAATAGCTTTACTTGACTACTTATTATCATCTAATAATGGTAAAACTTGCCGAGCATGTTTATTTTTACCAAAAGATATAGTGCCACAAAGCAAAATAAAAATCTAGTAGCGTTATGTATGGCACAACGCTATTTTGTTAGTGCAGTGATGACTTGTTCTTTTGAAAATCAGCCTTGTTCTTTTGAAAATCAGCCTTGTTCTTTTGAAAATCAGCCTTGTTCTTTTGAAAACCAGCCTTGTTATTTCTCCCTGGATAGGGTCATTGGTTCCGTGGACTGCAAGCAGAACAAATTCAAAGTTGTGTCAGTGCGACCTGCGGAAGACGGAGAGAGGCAGATCTGCCACTACGCGACACAAGGCTCCCACACTGAAATGGAAGAGCTAGCTCGTCTGTCGAATGAACCGTAGAGACACTTAACACTCTGCAAATTACAGTGCAGCTTCTCTATAACGACATCGTCGGGACCAGAAAAAAAATGTTGTTATAGAGAGGGGACCAAAAATTACTAATGATATATTAGGAAAAAATCGAGACCTGGGCACCATGTTGCTATACACAGAGGATGTCGTTATATCGAAAGTTGTTGTAGAGAGGTTGCACTGCATTCCTTGCTGCTAATTTGTAGCAAAATGTATGTGTTACATAATATGCACATATACATATTCTCATACATACACATACATGAACTCATACACGCACAGACGCACTCATGCACGCACACAAACACACACACATCCGCTTGCTCAAACGCACACACACACACACTCACACACACACCACACACATGCTCACACATAGACACACACACACACATGCACACACACTCCCACACACATACACACACAAACTCACACACACACACAAGTACAAGCGCACGCACTCTCTCACGAACACATCCACTCACACATTCGCTCACACAAACGCACACACTCACACACACACACGCACACACACTAACATTTACTTGCGCAAATGTTATATAAGTAAACGCACACACCCAAACAGAAGCACTTACACATATCATGCACGCACACACACACGCAATACATTATTGTTGATTCGAGCAAAACCATAACATTGGCTTTAATTTCAGCATTTGTGATTTGTTAATAAATTTGCCTATTCGAGTATCATTTCTATTTTGAGTCAGATTTTGAAACGACAAAATTTGCTGACATGACAGTGTACATATATTGTGAGATTTTTCTTTTTTTGGATTGTTCTGTTGCAACGAATAAAAAATTCTCATTTCTAATAATGGATTAATTTACATTATAATGTATAATGTATTCAGCTACATGTATTGGCCAAACTGACTTGCTAATCAAAATGCCCTTTGTTCAAACGACTCTTTTTCAGACAAAACATGGAAATGTGTTCTCCTATTGGAGTGTGATTGTATTATATTGAAATTTACAACTAAAAATAAAATAAAATATTCAAGTTGAGATTGTCGTAACAGAGTCAGTGTTCATTACGTATCAAATGCGACTGTACTTTTTGTCAAGTTAGGCTCATAAACCCATATGCTTACTTTATTTTACTTTTTCTGTCCTCCTGTACTGCAAGGTGTTGAGGGGAGATGCAGTTGCTGGACATAGGCCAGGTGTGTTGCTGTTTGGACTGCGTCATGCTATTCTTTTTTAGAGTCTCTTTTACTCCGTCAATCCATCTTTATCTTTTTTTCAGCCTTTCTTTTGTCTTGAAGCCATTAAATAGTTCACATAAACCTTTAAATGGTTCAATTACAGTTGAAAATCCACTCTTTGACTGAACATGGAAAGCGTACTGTGTATACATGGCTACCTAGCCATGTGGGTATCAAAGGAAACAGCAGGGCGAGCTTCTGGCAAAGTAATTCTTGTCCATTCTGTTGGGATCAACGGAGAACACCCTCCCACAGACAGCCTTTAAAAATAAGATGGAACCCCAGTCTGTATGAGGAACTATGGAGTGAACAAGTAAATAATAAACTCCACAATATAATGCCCAAGTTGCAGTACTCGTCTGCTGGACCTTCAAAAGTGCACTGCAAACATCTTTGACGCGAAAAACTTGAAACCATTTTCATTTGCCCACTTTTCAAGTTTGAACAGCTACTTTTGGGCACAGCTGTATTGTCATAGATCTGATTTGAGGCTTTCTGGATCAGCATTATATCAGAAAGTCATCAAGGTATAACAAGCTGTCTATGTTAATTTTAAAATTTTTGTTTTGCCTGATCTTGAAGAGATTCAGATCTTATATTCTCTTCAGCACATCAGAGCTGCGGATGGTCACATAAGGCTACTGTACTATGAAAGCTTCCTGGGATGAGTGGAAGTTGAAACAGTCGCAAGGTCCTCTGGATTATTTTGTTGACTCAGTTCAGCGGCCGCCCCTGCTTCTGCAAAGTGAGACTTTTTAGAAACTTTGGGCGCGGGTGGTTGGAGGGCGCCACTGGTAGGTCTTACCTAACTTTACTGTCCCTGTGTTGTTTCTATCTATCTTATTTGTTCCCTAGCACTAAATGACCGTTATCGTGTCGATATCGATGTGCTTCTCCTTACTCAAACAAACAAACAAACACAACAGAGCTGTACCAAGGAACAGACTTATAATTATGTGTTTCAGCTCCCAACCAATTGAGTGACATGGGCCTTTCCACATAACTGTTTAAGAGTAATTTAGAGAGAATACTTGAATGTAGTAGGCTACTGGGGTCCTAGGAAAACGGAGGGCTCCATGTTTCCTCGCCTCTCTTCATAAGGGTCCATTTCAGTGTGGGCAGACTGATTGTCTCCAATGAGTAAGAGAGAAATGTGGGCCAAAGGAATGTGTTGGCAGGGGACAGCAATCCACTCTATAGGCTGGTCTTGCCTCACCCACCAGGTAGGCCTACCCGGTTTCCCACCCAGGTAGGTTGCACCTCACGTTCAATCTAAGAAGGCACGCACCCACGCTGTGGAATGTTTGTGGGGGGGGGGGGAGGACTATAGTGTTGCTGCGCATGACGTCATCTGTGGGGGAGGTAGAAAAAGAAAGTGAGAAGAAACGAAAGTCGAAAATACACCAAAAGAAGGTGTCGCGCATGGATCCTAAGAGGGCTCAGGTCCATAAATATTTCAAATCTCATCATTAAAGATGAAGGGGTTCCACCTTCTGTTGACGGGACAGTGGGAATACCCTCCCCCAACCTCGCCCCTCCCTTGATCCCTTCCACCTGCCCTTAGGCCGGGGGAGGGGGGGGGGGTGCTGAATCTGCTGTACGCTACCAGGTGTGCAATTTTGCTTGTTTTCTATGTTGACACACCCGTCTATCAAATTTAGACTTCCTTTTTTTTTGGTAAGTGTTTTACTGCATGTGAGGGTGCGGGACACACCAAACATATTCAGTTTGTTGGAAATTTTGGATGGCCGAAGCTTACTATTATCGATTTTGGACCACCAAGGGGTCCTTAACGTGCGCAACTTGCACCCAGGACCTCCGAGATTTTTCGCCCTTGTCCGAGAAGGCTATGTGTTGATCTTGCCTGCCATAAGACAAGGGTGTGGCTGAAAAACAGCAGTATGAAGGAGCCGAGGAGAAGCCGTAGAAAGGCTGCAGAAAGAGTCAGGAGCCCAGAGGAGAGGCCTAAGGAGGTGAGGAGGTAGGGGCAGAAAGTGGAGACAAAACCAGGCGACAGAACAGAGTTAGAAAGTAGGAAAGGATGTGAAAGGAGAAAATTTTACAATTTTAGAGAAGAAAATTTTCCGGTGCTATCCAGATTCGAACCCGCTACCAATTGAATGAGAGGTGATCACCTTAACCTCTAGGCCACGTCGAGAGCCCCATGACTAGTTTTGAACTGATTAGTTTATTTATTTACTTTTGGGAGGCGGGGTAATGTTTATACAATGATGTGTTCTGTCGGATTGGATCGTGGAATGTTACGACCCTTTAAGAGGCTGGGAAAACTGCACAGGTCCTCCAAGAGACGCACCGATACCACCTACACATACTGGGAATCAGCGAGACCCACTTGAACCAGTCTAGACAGAAGCGAATAAAAGAGGGGAAGCTTTTCATTTATTCAGGAAATAACAGTGAAGGACCACCCAGGGAAGGAGTATGAATGATCATATCCAAAACAGCGCAAAAGACATCCAGGGGCTGGGAAGCGCACGGTTCAAGGATCATTATGGCCTCATTTGTAAGAAAGAACTCTAGGAAAGAGATGGTAGGAAGAAAGTCATATAAACAAGAACATCATATAAGCGTATGCCCCCAACCAATGATGCAGAAGAGGAGAATAAAGATGACTTCTACAACTGCTTGCAGAATGTGATCGACAAACTTCCAGGTAAGGACATCAACATTGTGTCATGGGATAACAAAATGCAAAGGTAGGTTCGGACAATCGTCATTGTGAGGAAATCATGGGCAGACATGGATTAGGAGAGGCAAATAACAACGGAGAAAGGTTCCAGAACTTATGTTCATTCAACAGCTGGGTTATTGCAGGAACAATCTTCCCACATAAATGAATTCATAAGGCCCCTTGGGTCTCCCCGGATGAAACAACGGAAAACCAGAATGACCACTTTTGCATCTCCCGAAAATTTAGGCGGTCACTGGAGGACGTCCAAGTCTTACGAGGAACAGACGTCGCATCAGACCACCATTTAATCCTTGGAAAGATTAAACTGAAGCTGAAAAGGTATGCTCTAATCACAATTGGGAGTCGCTAAAAGTATGAAGTGAGCCTTCCGGAAGACCCAGTAAAGAACAATGAATTCAAGTTGGAACTGTGAAACAGATTTCAAGCCCTTCAAGATCTGGACGAATGTGAAGTAAACGAACACTGGGACAAGATGAAGTAGACAGTATGCAACTTGCCGGAGCATCCTATGACCAAAAGTTAAAACCAGGAATAAATAGATTTCACAAGACTCTCTAGACAAAATGTAAAGAAGGAGAGAGCTGAAGGCCCCAGTCAACAATAGCTGCAACCGAACTGAGAAACTCGCTGCACAACAAGAGTAGATCTACACCGAAGTAAACCGGGAGGTAAAGAATTCCATCACGAAGGACAAGAATACCTACCTGAATGGTCTGGCCGAAAGGGCAGAGAAAGCAGCAACAGTCGGACACTTGCGGATTGTACATCAGACAACAAAGACTCTTTCAGGTAGGTTCAGCAAGCACTCTACCAGTGAAAGACAAAGAGGGAAAGACTATCTTCAACCCAGAGGGGCAACTGAACCGATGGAGAGAACACTTTTATCAACTCTTGAACACACCACTCCTATAAAACCAACCAGAACATTTTCCAGCCAGAAATTACTTCCCAATCGCTACGGAACCACATTCGAGAGAGGACATTGCTGCAGCTATAACAGCACTGAAGTCCCACAAGGCAGCTGGTCCCAACCATACTACCGGAAGCCCGGCAGGTAAAGATACATCGGTGGAAATTCTCCATGCTCTATTCGAAAAGGTTTGGCAAGAGGGGGAAATACCATCATGCTGGAAGGAAGGCCAACCAATCAAGCTGCCAAAGAAAGGAGACTTCGGGAATTGCTACAGAGGCATCATTGTTGAGCAATCACTTGAATGGAATTCACCAATCGTCAACGTCATTGATTATGAAAAGGCATTTGACAGCAGGGACAGCGAAAGTCTGTGGAAACTCATGCAGCATTATGGAATACCTGACAAATCGTCAAGTTTGTGAAGACCCCCTATGATGGAACAAACTGCCAAGTCTTCCATGAAGGACAACTCTCAGAACCATTCCAGGTACAGACAGGGGTGCGACAAGGATGCTTGCTCTCACCCTTTCTCTTCATACTGGCAATTGACTGGATCAGGAAAGAAGCCACCAAAGGCAAGCGCAATGGAATACCGTGGGTCCCTTGACAGCAGCTGGATGACTTGGACTTCGCCGATGACTTTGCATTGTTCTCTCACACACATGCTCAGATGCAAGAAAAGACCAAGGAACTCAACAGTCTATCAAGGAGTGTTGGCCTACGTATACACCCGGGAAAGTCGAAAGTAGTGAAGCTAGGAAACGTTTCAAGCCCTGCTGTCACAGTGGAAGACATTCCCCTTGAAGAAGTGGACTCTTTTACCTACCTTGGAAGTGTCATCGATGGTAAAGGTGGAACTGAGGCAGATGTAAAAGCAAGAACCGCCATGGCAAGGTCAACATTCAAGCAATTATCAGAAGTCTGGAAACCAAGCAACATCTCACAGCGCACCAAGATTCGACTCTTTGATTCCAATGCCAAGTCTGTGCTCCTCTACGGCTGTGAAACTTGGAAGACAACTAAGACAATGCTGAATAAAGTTCTGACTTTCATCAGCAGATGTATGAGTAGTCCTAAGAATTAAGTGGCAGGATAGACAAGAAATGAAGAGCTATGGGAAAGGACAGGACAAAGGGAAGAAACAGGACTAAGAAAGTGGCGTTGGATGGGACTCACCTTCAGAAGGCCCAGCGGAAACATCACAAGATAGCCACTGTAATGGAACCAAAGATAGTACAGCCTACGGTATGGAACCCACAGATATCACGAGGCAGGGGTAGGCCACTGGAAACATAGAGGGGAAGTGTGGAAAGGGACATATTATGAGAGAGATGAAGCTCACTTGGAACGAGCTAGGAAGGATGGCCCAGGACAGAGATACATGAAAGGAGCTTGTATGTGGCCTATACCCTGGCCAGGGGTGAAAGGCATTGATGATGACATGTCCAGTAGATCTACATTGTATAGATAAAATTGAGGTCCATGTTTTTGAAGTACGACAGTAACGAGTTGCTACTGCTGCGACCACTTCCGGAATTGACCTTATTGCCAAAACAATAACAAACAATGGCGACGAACGCTGTGGCCTTATTCTTCCTGGTTATACTGCTTTCAGGTAAGTGTTGTCGCATTTTTAAAACATGTGTTCCTATACTTGCTGATTTTCATGGGGAAGATTGAAGAATACCGGGCGCTTTTTCGGTAGTTCCCACCCCCCTTATTTGATAGAGCCTGACCTACATCTAGATCTAGATCTATATTAGACTATATACGTTTGATTCGCGGCAAGCTAAGATGTCAAA
>NW_004797584.1:597855-608573 GCF_000002075.1 Aplysia californica | reverse complement strand
CCCTGACAAAATTTTAATGAATAGATCTACCGGTCCGAGATTCTCCATTGAGAGATATTAAAAACGGGAAAATTATGAATTCTTAAGGTTGTGACATAGGCAAAGTCAGTCCGCTGGACCGGTATTCTTCAATCTTACCTTTTCATGTTTCTCGAGAAGCGATTTGTCTTTCTTAAGACTAAGAAGAGTACTAAAACGTAGAGTGAATATTTTGACTTTTGTTGTATTGCGGCGGTGGGACCAATTGCCATGCCATGATTATTTTTGACTGGCCTGATCTCTAGATCTACTCTATAGTCCGAGGCCGAGATAAGGTAAACTAAAGTAACTTTAGAATTGACACGGTTCCAAAAGAACTCCCCCTGACATATATATATATATATAAATATATATATAGAATGGCTGTAGTCTGTAGTTATTTGCACAGGGTGTGTGAATACTATAGAATTTTATTCGCACAGGGACATAATCTAGATCTAGCATTTCCTCATTTTTCCTTTTTTCATCCTCTTTCACGTAGGGACAAAAATCATGGATCACAAGATAGTTGGCTCTTCTTTTTGAGCCAAATAAAAAGTGTTTTCAGAATTTGGTGGGCCCACTTCGAAAAAATGCGGACTATGCAAACAGACCCTACTTGGACTTGTGTGAAAAACAATAAAAGTGAAATTAACTGACTGTGCTTATAATCTTCTTCTGGAGAAAGGAAAGAGCTTCAAAACAAGGAAGTGGCTATCCTCAACCGGGGTGAGAATAAAAATACGATCGACCTCTTACCCCGGGTGAGACTTGCCAACGTAGGCTATTCTCACCCGGTGTGAAACAAGACCTGTTTTTCCTCATTTCGGAATACTGTCTATCGGTGTGGATGATCAAATTGATAAAAGCCAAGAAAAAATTACGTTATAGCACAAAAGTAAGCTAATTTGATCGTCTTCAAAGATGCTATGGCTATTTCACTTTTCGAATCGAGCCGAACTTTGCGGGTCGCCATTTTGCTTTGCCCGGAAGTTCTCGCAAGATCTACTCCTCCCCTTTCTCTCTCTATCTTTCTCTGTCTCTTTCTGAATACTGTCTATCGGTGTGGACGATCAAATTGACCAAAACAAAGTTGAAAAATGATATTAAAAAACTAAATTTAATTAATTTATTCGTCTACAAAGATGCTACGGCTATTTAACTTTCCAAATCGAGCCGAACTACGCGGGTCGCCATTTTGTTTTGCCCGGAAGTTCTCGCTCTACTCCTGACCTCTCTCTCTCTCTT
Source organism: Aplysia californica (assembly GCF_000002075.1). Classification (NCBI taxonomy): domain Eukaryota; kingdom Metazoa; phylum Mollusca; class Gastropoda; order Aplysiida; family Aplysiidae; genus Aplysia; species Aplysia californica. The sequence goes on along the minus strand of NW_004797584.1, from coordinate 607,307 downwards.
TCTCTCTATCCACTGCCCACAGACAAAATTGCATGCTTTTAGGCTAACACTAACAGTAGTAATAGATCTAGAACGTTTGTTCACGGCACAGAATTCTACAATTTTGTTTTTATCACAGTGTAGAATTCTGTGGCTCAGGGTGAACGCTTCTCTAGTTGGCCTAGGCTACTATAAACGGTGAACGCCCACCGGGTGAGAATAGCCAAAAGACTTGCCTTCGCTATTCTCACCCGGGGTGAGAATAGAGGTGGCCTCAAAACAAAGACTCCAGAGCCATCTGTAGCAATGTGCTGACTTCTGCGAACACTTTTTGGGCTGAGTGAAGAATCTTGTTATCTATCTTTGGTAGGGATGGATCTAGATCTATTCTAATTGTGCAATGCGATACAAAAAAACCCAACTCAAATTGGAATTCAAGTTGTGTATTGTGTCAATGATAATGACTCAAATATTTATCTTTTTTTTCTGTTTTCCTTGCGCTAGAGAGAGAGAGAGAGAGAGAGAGAGAGAGATGAGTGCATGCTTACTTTAACCCTAAATCTGAAACAAGTATACTAGATCTAGAGTCCAGTTGTTTTAACATTTTAAAAGCCTTTGCCGAAAGGTGGGATACCTGGATGTGACAAACGAGGTCCAAAATCAACGTAGGCTCGACCCTGTGCAAATAAAATTATTTCTTATTCGCTAACCCGATGTGAATAATATTAATTCTTATGCGCACACCCGGTGTGAATAAAATGAAATCTTATGCTCATACCCGGTGTGAATAATCACTTCCATAGAATATAAAGATTTTTAGGCTTTAACTTTAGTGTAGACTTCTAACAATTAGCAGAACTACAACTTACATTGAGAATTTTCAGAATTCTAGCAAAAATAAGGACAAACGATCTCTTCTACTTCTTCTCAGCCTCTCTGCACTGCATGCAGGATGACCTAGATCAAGATCTGGATCTAGATCTCCACGATCTTCCAGATGTTCTGTTCACTTGTCATAAAATTGCTGGATTTAATGAAGGCAATAAAAGTGAAATAAGATCTGTTTTTCCTAATTTCGGAATATTGTCTATCGGTGTTGATGATCAAATAGACAAAAACAAAGAAAAAAATGACGTTATAAATCAAAAGTTACAAGCTAATTTGGTCGTCTACAAAGATGCTATAATGGCTATTTCACTTTTTGAATCGAGCCGAACTAGCAGGTCACCATTTTGTCTTTACCGGAAGTTCTCGCAAGATCTACTCCTTCTCTCTCTCTCTCTGTCTCTTTCTGAATACTGTCTATCGGTGTGGACGATCAAATTGACAATTAAAAATAACGTAAAAAATTATATTATGAAAAAACACAAATGTAAATTGATTTGTTCGTCTACAAAGATGCTATGGCTATTTAACTTTTCGAATTGAGCCTAACTACACGGGTCGCCATTCTCTCTCTCTCTCTCTCTTTCTCTCTCATTGCCCACAGAAAAAATTGCACGCTTTCAACGGAAGAGCGCTGGAAGGTTTGCTTACGGCACAGAATTCTACACTTAATAGAATTCTGTGGTTCTCGGTGAACACTACACTGGTGAAGGTGAAGACACACGGGGTGATAATAGCTAAAAGGGGAGTGAGAATAGAGGTGGCCAAAAAAGAATATCGAAGTGGCTAGCCATACTTAAGTACGGCTAGCCTGCCAGTCTAGTTTTCGTGCTATATATATTTAACAAAAATTGACAGCATTAAAACGTCTTACTACTGCCGACTTCAAGCTCATCTCAGGGTTGGCATTTTAACAGGGCTTGTTTTGTTTTGTTATGAGTTTTACGGTACTTGCAACACAATAAAGTTAAATTTAAATGCCAAAGATTAAAAATGTTACTAGAGAGTAACAAACCCAAAAAAGAAGTAAGAGAGATGATCAGGATGATAGATGTTTGATAGAAGAGAAGGAGCAAACCACACCAGAGCATCCGCCAACAACCTACTAACAGGGTTTGACCTCACAATGTATTCTATCATATATATGTGTCTTTTGTACTGTATCTGATCTCTTTAGTGGCTGAACATGAGACAGCAACTGAAAACGTCTGTGCCAAGTGGAGTCAGATAGCGACTCAGCTGACAGGCTCTGGAAGAACTCAGACTTGTACAAGTCCTCCAGCACCAAACTGCACTCGTCTGGATTGCTCTGGATCAATCCGTTTCTCAGTAAGTGGTAACCCCCCCGACCCCCTCTCCCCTTTCTACCCCACCCCACCGTTACCTTTTCTTTTCTTTGTATGTCACTCTCTATTCAACTGTAATCTTTGGCACTTGTCTTATAACTTATTTGTGTTGCAAGAGCCAAAAAAGCCAGAGTTCTCTAAGTTTAAAAAAAATTTTCTATGGAAGTTGAAAAACCCAACCGGATTTGCATCAAAATCCAATTTTTTCCTATTTATTTTGAACTCCATTTCCATCAGTTGTGCGCAACTTAGCAAAAATGATATGAATACAGTTTATTTGCATTTATTTGCACTATTTGCATGATTTTTCATAAATTATGCAAATATACACATTTTCATTTGTTTTATTTAAAGCATATTTGCAATGCACATTATTTGCCTCTATCATTTTATAATGTAAACTGAACCTATTGGGGTTCTGGTAAAATTTTTTCCCAAATTCCAATTTTTAGGGAAGCTTCTGAGGAATACTTCTGTTTTTGGAGGGATGGGCAGTTCTTTTATTTGTTTATTTATTTATTTTATTTTTTTGCAGCATTTTATGTTCTCAAGGCACGGACAAGGTCCTATTGCAGTTGACTACTGCTTTGGCATGCAGCTCAATTCCTGCAACAGTCCTATCTCCATAGACTTTTATCTCGTTCTACCCCACTGGAATATCGACCACGACATACGCATCAGCGAGGACAAGAATGTGGCGATACCAGGTAGTCCATATATTATTTTTGTGGAAGTTCGTCACTTTGGTCGCCTAAAACTTCAGAACCACACAACTTTCGAATTTGAAAAAATAAACGGTGGTTCAGAATCATTTTTAAAGGGTACACAGCTATATCAAGGAGCCTGAAGTCACTGTAGTTTAATTTACATTTTTTCATTCGTTTCGCTTAGTCAAAGATCTAATATTGGGAAAGTCCGTCTTCTAAGATGCCATTGTAAACAAGTGAAGCTTCCGTTAACCAGCTGTGCGTACTGGTTCCATAATGACTTGACGATCGATTCTTTAGAGTCCATTCATCGAACGGATACCCAGCTAGTAATAATTAATTGATAGCATTTGTATAACACATATCCCTGCTCGACAACAAGCTCTATACGCTTTGCCCTTAATTAATACACCAGCAGACCTTGGAACACTCAGAAACATTCTCGGCTTCCCGAGAAACGTTCAGTGCTGGGTGAAGTGAGGAAAATTTGTGTAAAGTGCCTTTCTCAAGGACACAACATCGGGTCCCTGATGAGATTCAAACTGACATACGGGTGTCATGTCTGATTCTGCTTCTACCCTCCAGCTAATAGTTCATGTACTGAATTGCTCTCTGTCTTCTATTTTGTGAGGCTGGCGCATCATGTATTTGTGGAAGTAACTCCAAAATTTATTAACTTAAAGGTTCGGAATCGAAAGATATTTGAAGATTCCAATAACACTAAAAAGCAAAGTGCTATTGAAACTATTTGCAGTCGTGTACCTTGCAGCTATAGGCAGGCATTATTTTCTTTTTCCCTTTCTCATCCATCTTATAATACAGAAATCCAGTCTATATTTCTTTTTGGTGTGGTTTTCCCCTTCCTTCCTATCACACATCTATCGTCCTGATCTCTTCTCCTTCTTTTTCTGTTTGTTACTCTCTTGTAACACCGCTAATCTTCTGCACTTATATGACCTTATTGTGTTGCAAGTGCTGTAAAAGTCTTACTGTGGGTGGTTGGCGGGTGCTCTGGTGTGGTTTGCTTCTTCTTTCCTATCAAACATCCTTATTTCCCCTTCTTCTTTTTTATATATTATGTTTGCTACTCTCTTATAACACCTCTAATCCTCTGGCGCTCATATGACCTTATGCAGTGGCGAGCGCCGTAAAACCTCTACCAAAACTAAACTAAAAAGTCTGACTAAACCACTGACATGATGACCTACGTGTGTTCCAGGCTTCACTATCCCACTGGGCACTCTGGGCAATGTCTCACCGGAGCTGGACTTTAAGTTTGAGAAGCAAGATGACGGGAACGTCACGCTGTCTGTGAGTGCATTGTCGTGAAATCGGGTGCTCATCAAATTAATGAAGGGGGCTCTTGTGGCCTAGAGGTTAAGGTGTTTTGCCTCTCATTCAAAGGTACCGGATTCGAATCCGTGGAGCGAAGGAAAAATTTCTTTCTCTAAAGTTGTCTCCTTTCACCTTCTTCCCTTCTCTTTTGCAATATTCTGTCGTCTGCTTTCGTCTCCACTTTCTTCCCCCATGCTGTCACCTCCTTTGCCCCCTTCACTGGGCTTCTGACTCTTTCTGCAGCCTTTCTACTGCTACTCCTTGGCTCTTTCTTACTGCTGTCTTTCAGCCACATCCCTGATCTTCTGGTAGGAAAAATCTACATCTAACCTTCTTGGACAAGGGCGAAAAATCTTGGTTGTTCAAAATCGATAAGAGTAGGCTTCAACTGCCACCCGCGATAAAATTCAAAATATTCTACCAGTTGAAAATGTTTGGTGTGTCCCGCGCACCCACATGACCTTATGCCGTTGCGAGCACCGTAAAACATTACCCAAAAAAAAAAAAAAAAAAAAAAATATAATGAAATTAAAGAAACAAGCATTTTTCTGTCTGATGGGCATCATTTTTTTTCTGTTTTATTTTTTTCAAGGCTTAACACCTTTTACTTCCATTTAAAAACACTTTCTGTATGGATGTTACAGAAAATATTGATCAAAGGCACAAAGAATGTAAATTTTCAGCTGCCAAGGACACTCAAACTGTGAAAGTCTCCTAAAATTGGGGGCCATTTTCTCACTAATTTTACCACTGACTCTAGGCAACCCTAACCTCCTTCAATTGCGAATAAGTGACTTCTATTCAAGATTGATTGGTATTTTGTCACCAAAAACAAGACAAGTAAACTAGCTTTAAGATGATATCAATAACTCCATTTGCCCAAAAATTGAGGAGTGTCTCATTCCACCGCACCGTGACACATCTATGTCTTCAGCAGACTAAGAGGGGTTTTTTTTTGTTTTTTTTGTTTTTGGCATGTGTTTTACGGTGCTCGCAACTACATTAGGTCGTATGACCGCATGGGACACCCCAAACATTTTCAATTGGTAGGAAATTTTGAATTTTGCGTGGGTGGCAGCCGAAGCTAAAAGGTTTTATGCATACCTGTCAAATATTGGATAAATTGGAGCTGCCTGATTTTTAAAAACTTTTTTTGCTAGTTGAAGAACACTGATTCAGATGTGTATGAAATCGTATTGTTTTCTTGAATCCTATTTCTGTCAAGCCATATGTGACATATCGTAAATACACTTTTATATTTGAGTTTACTTGCAATTTTTGCATGATTATTGATCTATTGTAAATGATGTGGAAATGAAGATTTTAATTTGCATAAATTTGCGTGTATTTGTAATAAACATTCTATTTGATTCAGTCAGTGTGTTACATGATTTTAACTCACCGGGCCTGTATGCACGTCAGAACCGGTGAGCTTAAACACGGTTAGAGCTTAAACGCGGTAAGCTATACAGGCCCTAACCGCTTATGAACCCTAACCGGATTTTGTATGCACATCGTGATAAACTGAAATGTGTGGCTAAACGCAAAGTGCAAGGTGAGATATTCATAGATTACTGGGCAAACCCACTCCGCTATCACTGTGTGCTTTCGGACATTCGGTTTCCGACTACATGTGGGAGTTTCTGAACTGTACAGCATGGCGGAGAGAGTCACAAAAAGGGTTCGAAAAGCGAAACTTCAATGCAAAGGAAATTCAATTAATACTAGTTGATGAGCTGCAAGTAGAAAATGAAAATGTGACCTTTTTCAGTAGCCACAAGGCCGCCATAAACAGTGAGATGAAGAGGGAGATATGGCAGAGAAAATGTTGAGGTGGCCAAGTAGCGCAAAGTGACGAGCACTTACCGCAGGGGAGTAATGGTGAATCCACGATTGGCGAGAGTGATGTCAGTTGACATCTCATGTGTCAGTTCCAGGATGTGCTCCCGACGAACACTTCTCTGTCGTCGCACAAGTCGAAAGGATTAGTACGGTCCCTGGAAATCTGGTTTCTTCGTAGAAGACGCCGCTGTCGCGCTTGGAAAAACAAAAGTGCACCCGTTTTTACACGCAGAGGTGCGATAACTTTAGACATGAAAATTCGTATAGGACAGGCTAACCAGATTGACGAGCATACGGATTTTTCCAGCCTAAACGCCCGTATAGGGAATAAACACAATTAGTCTACTATATTGACTAATGTGCTTACAGGGCCTGGAGTTTTGGTTACTAATTATATTTTCCTAAGCCCTGTCTTTTAACTCTTTAAGCCCTGAGTTTTTTACCGTTTCCCTGGGTTATTTTCTACAGTCACCTGAACCTAGTTCTTTGTCTCATTATAACCCCGAAAGCTTGCCTCCAACTTCTAAATAGTGGAAATAAAGGCTTAGTCATTACTAAAACAGTTGGTTCGGGAATAGTTCCGAAAAACTAGCAAAAACTAGCACTAAATAAAATGAGACAGTTGTCACTAGTACTGGACGCTCCCAGCATCCGTTGGGGAACATGGTTATTACCGCCGGACGCTCCCAGCGTCTGATGGACGCTCCCAGCGTCTGATGGGGTTCAAAGAGTTAAAGGATTTTGAAGTAAAGTCTTACTTTTAGTCATGGAGTGGTAGGCAGGTCCGATACAGAAAGGCAATTTTGCTGTAAACAGTAGGAAACTAGCCTGTGTAGGACATTGAAGTCAAAGATTTAATTGATTGTATGTTGAATCTAAAATGTTCAGCCCCTCAGGACTCATCCCATCTCTGGTCTGTATCTTCTCTGGGGACCGAGATCTCAGTCTTTGAAATGATCTATTCAGTGCCTATAATTGGGATTTGGAAGTCTTTGTATTCGAAATAAAGCATTCGAAATAAAGTGGTGGTCATAAGAACTACTAGGTTTGTTGGAGAGGGGGGGTTGTTTTGTTTTTGTTTCTCTATGTGGGGTTTTTTTTGGGGGGAGGGGGGGGCTGTTGTTGTTTTTTTGGAGGAGGGTGCATCAAGTTTGTATGGGGTCTTTTCACTACTGCACTAGTAACTTTATGTTTAACCTCTATTTTTTGTCCTTTTTTATTACTAATAAAACTGATGTAATTTGTAGAGTATGACCTTGTAAAAGAAAGTTGAACTCTTCTCAACTTGGAGATTTTAAAAAAGTTATGCTTGTCCTCTAATGACTTCACCATAACTCCTTCATCAAGCCTTCCTTCCCAAAGGGATGGAATCCAAAATCTAGTGACTGTGAATCCAATTTCTCATCCTGCAGATTTGTGAGGTGTTTGTCATTCCTGTTTATTTTTCGGCAATTTTTTTTCTTTAGCTTTTTTTATGACACTTTGCTGAAAGGTTTGCAAAACAAAAGGCAGTTCTCGTGGTTGGTGGGTGTTATGGTGTGGTTAACTCCTTATCTCGTCCTTATCTCACCTGTTTCTTGTGTTTGTTACTCTCTTGTAACACCTCTAATCTTCGGCACTTTTATGACCTTATTGTGTTGCAAGTGCCGTAAAACACTTATTAAAAATTAAAATCCTGCAGATTTGTGAGGTGTTTGTCATTCCCTTTTATTTTTCCTCATTTTTTTTTCCTTTAGCCTTTTGTATGACAGTTTGCTGATAGTAGGTTTGCAAAACAAAAAGCAGTTTTTGTCATCACTTGTTATGTGCAGGTGAAATCAAAAGCAAAGCTGAACGCGTACGGGACAACAATGTATGTGGACCAGCTCGAGCGAACTCTCGTCGACGAGGAAACCATCCCCGTGCTACCCTGTGCACACACAATCCCCGACGCCAGCAGCAGCCCGCCCAAAAGCTTCAAGGAGAGAGTGTGCCACCAGGGGGAGCCACCGGCAGCAGGAGCAGAGGCCTCCACTCTACTACCACCAGCAACGACAGTAGCCCCGGTCAAACCGCCAGGTGAGGAAAACATCGTCCCGGTCATTCGATAATTCATTAACTCAGAGTTACAAAGTTTACTCTGCTCAGTACCTAGTTTTGAGAAATGTTATGTTAAAAATTTAGAGTTTCTCAGCTTTTTCTAATGCTAATTTTTGAATATCTTGATAACGACTTGGAATAATCTTATGATTTTGAAATAGCAAATAGAACATTTGGTTTCTGACCTCATGGACGTAGTGATTCAAAACAACCAACAATGTCAGATAGAACTTTGTAATTCTAAGGGGGCAAATTGCCTAAGTCATTTTGGGGGCAAACTGAGCTATAGCCACATCTGGATAATTTGATTAGTCCCCCAGATTTCTGTCAAAGTTGTTTTATTTAAAAACCCAATAAAAAAAACCAAAAACTATATATGTCATGTCTGTTTTGTAAGTGCAACAGTTTTCGTTATTTTTCTGTAAATGCCAAAAAATGACTTAGACAATTATCAAATGAATGTGACGTCTTTTTTTTTTGTGAATGGCAGCAGTGTAGGGCTTGCTGGACCTTGTGAATCTTGGGTTAAAAACTTAAAACACGTTTAGTGTGTGTTGAAATAAAGAGTTAATCCTCGGATTTTAACCCAATGAACACAGATGGATACTTTGCACACTTTATTGGTTGGGTTTGTACAACTTATTTTATAAAAATATAAAAGACATGTTTTACTTGAAGAAAATGAGTGGGTGGATGGTGGGTGCTCTGGTGTGGTTTGCTCCTTCTTTCCTGTCATACACCTATTGTCCTGATCTCTCCTTCTTTTTTATATTTGTTTCTCTCTTGTCACACATCTAATCTTCGGCACTTATGTGACCCTATAGTGTTGAAAGTGCCGTAAAACTGTTACTAAAACTAAACTAAACTAGAAGAAAATGACATACATTGAAAGTCTCCAAACTTGATGAGTTTATTTTCAGTAGACAACTCCATTTGTAAATCAAGAGAAGTAACCCATTTTGTCAGCACGCCTCACATATCATATGACCTTATGCAGTTGCAAGCGCCGTAAAACTCTTTCCAAAATGAACAAAATGTGCTTTATGCTATTAATATCTAGCGCAAGCAAACAAGTGTATTAGTAACATTCCTCAGTTTCTTTTGGACACACCTAGAGAATACCAGACATTGTAAGAAACCTAAGTAGACCTTGCTTGTTCTTACTGCCTTTATACTGTGTAAAATATTTCTTATGTTTTTAGTATTACAGTAGTCTCCGCCTAAGATCCCGCCGCTTACGATCCCGGTTCGCTTAAGATCCCGTTGTTTTAGGAAAACA
>NW_004797584.1:593560-597755 GCF_000002075.1 Aplysia californica | reverse complement strand
CTAGGTCATATTTTTTACAACACGGTGGACTTTGGCACTGGTCAATTTTTGGGCATGTAGAGTAACTGGTATCTTCTTAAAGCTTATTCATTTGTCTTTCTTTCGATGAAAAAGTACCTATCTATCTAGAATAGAAGTCGAGATATGTGTGTTTGAAGGAGGTGGGTTCGCCTAGTTTCAGAAGTAGAATTAGCGTGAAAATGGTCTCCAGATTGTGCTGACAGATTGTGTTGACTTTCAAAGCTGTAGGGCTCTTTGAAACTGCACATTTACATTTTTTTTTTGTCTGTGATCAATGTTTTTCAGTAAAATCCACTCAGGAATATGTTTTAAATGGACGTAAAAGGTATTGAGCCTAGAAAAGAAAATTAGAAAAGTATTGCATAACGGCCAAAAAACCCCCGCAGATTTCATTGCTTTTATTATTTTGACGAGCACCAGATTCCACCACGATGCCTCACATATTGTTCTGGTTTAAATAGCCTCTTTTATGTTATTTTGTAAGTACAGCTGAAACTGCTCTGACAGCCACCTGTATAAGACAATCACCTGTACAAATGGCCACGCCCCCCTGCATTTTAAAAATATTATGATGGCACTGAAAGAGTCTCCCTGCGTAATGGCTCGCACACACCAATGTCCAAACATCTGTGCTTGTGTGGTATCATGCGTTCGTCTAATGCTTGAACATGTGCCTGTGCTCACCTATCATCCGTCTATTCCTGTGTTATCGCTTGTGTTTTACATCAACATGGAAGTGAGAACTGAGAACACAGTTCAGAGAGTAGCGTATGGTAGCACTTTGCCTCGTGGTCTTCATGGTTATTGGACTCGGTGAGGGAGGGGTCGGTCGCAACACGAGAGCAGACAGAAATTTTATGGCTGCCATAAAACTCACTACACACACAAACGACAACTATCACTACCACATGAACACAAACAGTTGATGGGAACTCAAAAAGGGCCCAGATAAGTAATAAATTCTTTCGTGCGTCCCACACACGGTACCACACGAACGCGGATGTTTGGTGTGAATGAGCCTTAAGATGGCCACTTTTCTTCTCAGCCTTTGGTGGCTTTCTTAGACAATTTCAACTGTGTACATGATTTTCGTGATAAAAATCTCTCTCTCTCTCTCTCTCTCTCTCTCTCACTATCTCACTTTCTCTCTCTCTCACACACTCTCTCTATCTCTCTCTCTCCTGCTCTCTCTCTCTATCTCTCTCACTCACTCTCTCTTTCTCTCTCTCTCTCTCTTTCTCTCTCTCTCTCTCTCATGCCCTTTTTTTGTTTTACTGGAGTGCCCTTACATACCTCTATCCCCAGCGTCAAAGACCTTAAACCAATCTTGCTCTCTGACGAGCCCATGCAGTCAAGGCGAAATTTGTGACCCTGCGAGTAATGAAACCTGCCAGTGTCAACTAGGTAAGTTGGTGGTTGGCAGGTGCTCTGGTGTGGTTTGCTCCTTCTTTCCTTTCAGATATCTATCCTCCTTATCTGTCCTCCTCCTTTTTTATGTGTTTGTTACGCTCTTCAGCACTTGTATGTCCTTGTTAAGTTGCAAGTGCCATAAAAACTCTTACTTTTAAAAAAAAGGTAATATTTAGGGGAATTAGGAAGAAACAGTATATGTTTTTTATCCTTGGAGGGGGGGGGGGAGATTGACTTTACAGAGATATGCTTTACTTACTAATATAGTAACCTTTTCAAACTGAAGGATTCTGTCGCTGCAGGTTGCCTTGTTGCCCCGTATTTTTGAGTCAGGTTGATGTATTTTCATCGAGGAAACATTCCAGGCACTAACTTTCCCTGCCTTCTAGCTACCTCTTCAACATTGCCCCGCCTCTTCAACATTGCCTCACCTCTTCAACAGTGCCCCACCTTTTCAACATTGCTCCACCTTTTCAACACTGCTCCCTCTCCTCTATATTGCCCCACCTCCTCAAAATTGCCTCACCTCCTCAACATTGCCCCACCTTTTCAACATTGCCCCACCTCCTCAACATTGCCCCACCTCTTTAACATTGCCCCACCTCCTCAACATTGCCCCACCTTTTCAACATTGCCCCACCTCTTCCTTCAACTCTTCAACATTGCCCCACCTCTTCAACATTGCCCCACCTCTTCCTTCAACTCTTCAACATTGCCCCACCTCTTCCTTCAACTCTTCAACATTGCCCCACCTTTTCAACATTGCCCCACCTCCTCAACATTGCCCCACCTTTTCAACATTGCCCCACCTCTTCCTTCAACTCTTCAACATTGCCCCACCTCTTCAACATTGCCCCACCTCTTCCTTCAACTCTTCAACATTGCCCCACCTCTTCCTTCAACTCTTCAACATTGCTCCACCCTTCAACTCTTCAACATTGCCCCACCTCACCTCATCAACACTGGTCCCTCTCCCCAACATTGCCCCACGTCTTCAACATTGCTCCACCTCATCATAATGAGGGTACAGTGGTGGAGTGGAGCGGTCAGTGCGCTCGTCTGCAACGCGGAAAGTCGGACACTGATTTTTTCGCCCCCTCCTGCCCACCCAGCAGTAATGGGTACCTGACTTCGAGTTGGGGAAGTAAAGGCGGCGTGGAAAGGAACTGGCCATCCTTCCACAATATGCCGAAGGCCAAGGAAGTTGTCTCACTAACAAGGCCATCCCCAATATGCGGATCAGATGCGGGAACAACTTTACTTTTAATACTGTACCTCTTTAGTTTACAAATCTCTTCCAACAAGGAACTAATTTTCAAATACAGCTTGTTTGATCTGTGCATCAATTGAACCGCCTTATTTTGACCTCACCAAAGCAAGATTTCATCCAAAGGCAAATGACACAATGGCTTTTGTCAAAGTCTTTCATCCAACCATAGATTTCACAGCTGTAGCAAGAAAAATGAGTCACTCTAAAGATTTTTTACTCGCTACGTAAAGCAAGGTCAGAGGAAATTCCTGTTCTTTGTTGCGGCAGCGACGATACAAATGTGGGGACAGAAGAACAGTAAGTCCAGCAAAAACGCTGACATGAAGGTATGAGATGAACAAGAAAGATAAAGGTATCAAAAGAGATCAACATTTAGTAAATATCCAACCACCCTTCTCCATTTTCCTCTATACACATAAAGGTTATTCACAGTCACTTCACTCTTTATGTTCTAGGGAGGTAGACCCTCTATGCCAGGGCCGTCTCTTGGTACAAAATCTAAAAGTGACATATACGTCACGAATTTGGTCGTTAAATGAAAACTGGTGAACCAATTTTGATAGTTCTTCATATATTGAATGAACTCCCTGTAAAAGATACCTGTTTTCGGCTATTGCCAAAAAGTAATTTGATTTTGAAGTTATAAAGGAATGGGCCCAAACCGCTGAGAGCGGCTTGCTGGAGATAAGGAGTTAGATAACAATGTTTTCTTCCATGTCACCCTCAGAGTGGAAACTGATGGACGATGTGTGTGTGACCACCAGTCATCATGGGTCTCCCTGTTCACACCGGGACCAGTGTGGCTACCACGAGATATGCACCCAGCAGGGGTCAAAGGGAACGGTTTGCTCGTGTGAGCCGGGAAGTGGCTACGATGCCGTGCAGCAAATGTGCATGAGGGGAGAGACAGGAACTCCAGAGAAAAGTACGTATTTAGAACAATGTACAAATTTTGTAGGAGAGAGATAACTGTTTCATTGTATGTATTTAGAGCAAAGTACGTTTAGAAGTTTTTATATCAGCAGCAAGTTGTTAAATTGCACTAAGTCTAAAATGCAAAAATTTTGTAGGGGAGAGAAAAGCACTGTTTCATTTTATGTGTGTAGAATAATGAACTTTCAGAAGTTTTTATATCGGCAGCAAATTGTTAAATTGTCCGGAGCTTAGAAAGCAAACATTTCACGGAAGAGAGAAAAAACTTTTCATTCTCATAACAATCACTCTTACATTTTACGTTTTCTCTTGCTATTTTCAACTTTCAGAATTTGAATTTCAGCACAATATTTCCTGAGAGCATGCGACCAATACAACACAGGTTAAGATACTGCAATATTTTAAAAAATTATCAAAATTTTCGGCTGAATATATTTCAATATCTGGTGGAAGATATGTTTTTCGTACTCTCCATATTGTAAGGTCTCTGTATAAGTAAGGCACTTGGTCATGGTTGCAAGAAAAAGAAATATCTTCCAAGTTTTTGTCTCAAGCTGTAAT
>NW_004797584.1:582903-593460 GCF_000002075.1 Aplysia californica | reverse complement strand
CCTCATCAACACTGGTCCCTCTCCTCAACATTGCCCCACGTCTTCAACATTGCTCCACCTCATCATAATGAGGGTACAGTGGTGGAGTGGAGCGGTCAGTGCGCTCGTCTCAACGCGGAAAGTCGGACACTGATTTTTTCGCCCCCTCCTGCCCACCCAGCAGTAATGGGTACCTGACTTCGAGTTTTGGAAGTAAAGGCGGCGTGGAAAGGAACTGGCCATCCTACCACAATATGCCGAAGGCCAAGGAAGTTGTCTCACTAACAAGGCCATCCCCAATATCCGGATCAGATGCGGGAACAACTTTACTTTTAATACTGTACCTCTTTAGTTTACAAATCTCTTCCAACAAGGAACTAATTTTCAAATACAGCTTGTTTGATCTGTGCATCAATTGAACCGCCTTATTTTGACCTCACCAAAGCAAGATTTCATCCAAAGGCAAATGACACAATGGCTTTTGTCAAAGTCTTTCATCCAACCATAGATTTCACAGCTGTAGCAAGAAAAATGAGTCACTGTAAAGATTTTTTACTCGCTACGTAAAGCAAGGTCAGAGGAAATTCCTGTTCTTTGTTGCGGCAGCGACGATACAAATGTGGGGACAGAAGAACAGTAAGTCCAGCAAAAATGCTGACATGAAGGTATGAGATGAACAAGAAAGATAAAGGTATCAAAAGAGATCAACATTTAGTAAATATCCAACCACCCATCTCCTTTTTCATCTATACACATAAAGGTTATTCACAGTCACTTCACTCTTTATGTTCTAGGGAGGTAGACCCTCTATGCCAGGGCCGTCTCTTGGTACAAAATCTAAAAGTGACATATACGTCACGAATTTGGTCGTTAAATGAAAACTGGTGAACCAATTTTGATAGTTCTTCATATATTGAATGAACTTCCTGTAAAAGATACCTGTTTTCGGCTATTGCCAAAAAGTAATTTGATTTTGAAGTTATAAAGGAATGGGCCCAAACCGCTGAGAGCGGCTTGCTGGAGATAAGGAGTTAGATAACAATGTTTTCTTCCATGTCACCCTCAGAGTGGAAACTGATGGACGATGTGTGTGTGACCACGAGTCATCATGGGTCTCCCTGTTCACACCGGGACCAGTGTGGCTACCACGAGATATGCACCCAGCAGGGGTCAAAGGGAACGGTTTGCTCGTGTGAGCCGGGAAGTGGCTACGATGCCGTGCAGCAAATGTGCATGAGGGAAGAGACAGGAACTCCAGAGAAAAGTACGTATTTAGAACAATGTACAAATTTTGTAGGAGAGAGAAAAGCACTGTTTCATTCTATGTATTTAGAGCAAAGTACGTTTAGAAGTTTTTATATCAGCAGCAAGTTGTTAAATTGTCCGGAGCTTAGAAAGCAAACATTTCACGGAAGAGAGAAAAACACTGTTTCATTTTCATAACAATAGAATAATGAACTTTCAGAAGTTTTTATATCGGCAGCAAATTGTTAAATTGTCCGGAGCTTAGAAAGCAAACATTTCGAGAAAAAACTTTTCATTCTCATAACAATCACTCTTACATTTTACGTTTTTTCTTGCTATTTTCAACTTTCAGAATTTGAATTTCAGCACAATATTTCCTGAGAGCATGCGACCAATACAACACAGGTTAAGATACTGCAATATTTTAAAAAATTATCAAAATTTTCGGCTGAATATATTTCAATATCTGGTGGAAGATATGTTTTTCGTACTCTCCATATTGTAAGGTCTCTGTATAAGTAAGGCACTTGGTCATGGTTGCAAGAAAAAGAAATATCTTCCAAGTTTTTGTCTCAAGCTGTAATCCAGAGCTAAACAAAAATTTAACGTTTTTGTGCCATTTTATGCTTAATAAAAATAATAAATAGCATTTGCATAGCGCATATCCCCGCTCAACAGCAGGCTCTATGCGCTTTACACTATATTATTACCCCAGCAGACCATAGAACACTCCGAAACATTCTCAGCTTCCCGGGAAGCATACAGTGCAAGCAGCTGATTAAGCGCTCAAACACTAACAAACTGACAAGATCTTTCGCTGTCTATAGCCGGGTACCCATTCCCACCTGGGTGAAGTGAGGAAAATTCGTGTAAAGTGCCTTTCCCAAGGACACAACGTCCAACCCCTGATGGGATGCTTGAAGAAAAAATTTCCCATGCTGTTATTAAGGAAGCAATCTTTTCTTCTGTTGTAGACATTGGTTGTGCCGTTGTCTTGTGTTTGTGCCTGCAGGTGGTAGTTAACGGTGGGAGCTGTTGCAACCCATCTCAGGCTTATCTCTTTTCTCTATCAAAAATTGTTCTGTCAATGATATTCGTTAGATATTGTATGTGGGTGGTTTGTGGGTGCTCTGGTGTGGTTCGCTCCTTCTTTCCTATCAAACATCTATCGTCCTTATCTCTCCTCCTTGTGGGTGGTTGGCAGATGCTCTGGTGTGGTTTGCTCCTTCTTTCCTATCAAACATCTATCATCCTGATCTCTCCTCCTTCTTTTTTGTGTTTGTTACTCTCTTGTAACACCTCTAATCTTCGGCACTTATATGACCTTATTGTGTTGCAAGTGCCGTAAAACACTTACTAAAACCAAGTCTCCTCCTTCTTTGTTTTGTTTGCTTCACTCTTGACCTTATTGTGTTACAAGTGCCATGGAACTCTTACTGATGGGTGGTTGGAGGGTGCTCTGGTGTGGTTTTCTCCTTCTTTCCTATCAAACAACTATCGTCCTTACCTCTCCTCATTTTTTTTGTGTACGTTCCTCTCTTGTAACATCCATTCTTTGGCACTTATATGACTTTATTGTGTTGCAAGTGCCGTAAAACACTTTCTAAAACAACAAAAACCATCTATTGTCCATATCTTTCTCCTTCTTTGTTGTGTTTGCTTCACTCTTGACGTTAATGTGTTGCAAGTGCCATAGAACTGTTACTAAAACTAAAGTGATTGTGCTTTTTGTAGTTGTGGTAGACTGAGTTACGACTTGAAAGGGAGGGTGAATGTTTTTCATTTGTACTTCTTTGTCTACTCGAGTGAGTAGGTTTGTGGGTGGTTGGCGGGTGCTCTGGTGTGGTTTGCTTCTTCTTTCCTATCAAACATCTATCATCCTTATCTCCCCTCCTTCTTTTTTATGTTTGTTACTCTCTTATAACACCTCTAATCTTTTGGCGCTCATATGACCTTATGCAGTTGCGAGCGCCGTGAAACCTCTACTAATACAAATGAGTAGGTTTTGCTACTAGTAAACAGGCTTCAATCATGCATTAACAGTTTCTGTACTCTTGTCTTCTTTTATTTGTTTTGATGTCATGCAGACAAGCTTCATATGAATTTATGCAGTTGCGGGCATCATAAAACTCTTACCAAACTAAGCAAACTGGATGTCTGTCAAAACTGCCTGGTCTTTATGGGCTCATTTGTCTTGATCACTCTTCCAGATTTTCTCGTTGTGAAAACTGATGATTGGTTTGAGAAAACTGCTTCACAACTAGCGCTGGAAATTTGTCTTTGCTAACTGTCATAATGCAATTTCATAAATTTTCTTATTTTTTCATTTTTTGTTTTTAAAGTGTTTTACGGCGCTTGCAACTGCATAAGGTCATGAGCGCACGGGACCCTTTAGACATTTTCAGTTGGTAGGAAATTTCGCCCAGGTGGTGACCGAAGCCTACTCTTATCGATTTTAGACCACCAAGGGATCATAAACATGTGCAACTTGCAGGTGACCTCCAAGATTTTTCGCCCTTGTCCGAGAAGGCTAGGTGTAGATCTCTCCAACCAGAAGTTCAGAGGTGTGGCTGAAAGACAACAGTAAGAAGGAGCCAAGGAGTAGCAGTAGAAAGGCTGCAGAAAGAGTCAGGACCCCGGAGGATGGGGCAAAGGTGGTGAGGAGGCGGGGGCAGAAAGTGGAGACAAAAGCAGACGACAGAACATTGCTAGAGAGCAGCAGGAAAGGAGGTGAATGGAGACAATTTTAGAGAAGAAAATTTTTCCGTCGCTACCCGGATTCAAACCCGGGACCTTTGAATGAGAGGCCAACACCTTCACCTCTTGGCCACGAGAGCCCCCAGTTTTTTTACAAAATCCCATTGGCATCCGTGGACTGTATGTAGTACCCTTTTGATTCTTTAAAAAAATTCAAAACTCATTTCTAACTCAAGTTTACGCTCACTTTCAGATTCTTCTTCGAGCCACCCTGATGTCCCTGCACCCGCCCCACACTCAGGCTCAGGGTCAGGGTCAGAGCCGGGATCACAACCTGCAGAAGCCAAAACCTCACCCAGCAAATGTGAGTGACCAGCTCATAGACTCTGCAAAGTAATCCGTCACTGCGCTAGTAAAATGGAACATCTCATTTTTGCTACTTTTGAGATCAAAGAAAAAACAACCTTTAACTAGACTATATCATCGCGTAGACCCTGTAAAGTAATTCATCACTGCTCTAGCAAAATGTTACACATCTCAGTTTTGCTACTTTTTTAGATGAAGGGGAAAAAACTGTTTAATTAGACTATTTATCATGATCTAATAATGGTAAGACTTGCCATACATGTTGTTTTTGTTTTTTTGTGACTGCCAGCGCATCTTGTTTTGATTTTACCAAAAGATAGATATTAGTACCACCAAACAAAATGAAGGGCTAATTGCATTTTGGCACAACTCTGAGTTATACCATTTTGCAAGTGCAGTGACGAATGGACTCTTTACTGAGATCAGAGAGAGATGTAGCTTTAATTCTTTTTGGCACAGTTCTAAGTTATGCCATTTTGCAAGTGCAGTGACGAATAGACAATTTACTGAGATCAGAGAGAGAGAGATGTAGCTAGCTTTAATTCTTTTTGGCACAGTTCTAAGTTATGCTATTTTGCTAGCGCAGTGACGAATGGACTCTTTACTGAGATCAGAGAGAGATGTAGCTTTAATTATTTTATGAGCCCTGATCTCTCCCAGCATGTGTGGTGAGATAGTTGGGCCCATTGCCTTGCATGCGATGGATCTGAGTTTGATTTTCGTATGGGGGAAAAATATTTAATTTGTTGTCTTAGTCCTGTTTGGGTCTGTTCAGATCAGTCCAGGAAAGTCTTGTCAGGATCTAAGCAGCCTTCCTTGAAATTAGTCAAAGTTGTTTTGATGGAAACATGAAATATATCTCTAGCCTTTTTTTTTTATAGTAGAGGTTTTATGGCGCATGAATAAAGCATGAGATGTGACTGTATCTATTAAATACGCATAACTTCCCTGGATTTGCTATCTGTGAGAAGTCAATAATAGGGATGAGAAAGATGGTAATGTATTATTGCTATGAATATATCGCTGTTACGAGGAACCATTGTCGAGGAGAAGGTAAAATAGTTGGGGAGATGCTTTCAGCATAATATTCAATTGTAGATGCCAGAGGCCATTTCAGCAATTTCCCGTGTTGAAGCAAAAAAAAGAGATTTCAACAGAGTTCTGTATTGTAGAATCAAGGAAAGGCCTAATCTCCTGTTGTCGAAAGAGCAGGCAATTTCAGAAAAGTACCCCATGATTGAGGGACTGAGTAAATGGAACAAAAATAGAGCAGAAAGCTTAATAGAGGAAAGTATTCCTTCCTTCCTCTGCCTCAACAACCCCTCCCCATGTTTCCTAAGAAGTTGAGATTGTTTCAGAATGCTATCAGGGTTGCAGGGGTAATGATATAGATTGTAAATCGCATAGAGCTTGCTGTTGAGTGGGAATTTGTGCCATACCAATGCTATCTATTGCTATTATTGATTATTCTTTTCCTGTCTCCCCCTCTTCAAGTGCCGCTGATCATCGGAGGGTCTGTGGGCGGAGTCATCGTGCTAGCCCTGATTGTGGTGGCCAATGTGTACCTGTTCCGTCGCTACCGGCAACGTCGCCACAGGAGAGAGCCTGGCGGTGGACTCCTGGGCGACAGCGACGCACCTCTCTTGGGCGCCGACGACGATACCGATCTGATCATGTGATGAGGATGCAATAGACGCTCTGTGTTGATTGGGAGGGGGTGGATTAAAATGGATTTGTGAGTCATGCTGACAAAATGCGTTACTTCTCGTGATCCACAATAAGGGATAAAGATTGGTGCGGGAGGATGAGAGAAGAGGAGAGTTATGAAGGGAGATGAAAGATAAGCAGAGAGGAAGTGGGAGGGTAGAAGGGGACAGAGGAGAAGGAGGGAAGAAAGGGAAAGGAGAGGGATGGTGGGGAAGGGGAAGTTGTTGATGGTAATGTTCACCTTAACAGGGTCAGAGGATACCCGTATATAAATATTCTATTGTCCCTCCAGTAGAAGGGTTTCTCTCTCTCTCCCTCTCTCTCTCTTTCTCTCTCTCTCTCTCTCTCTCTCTCTTTCTCTCTCTCTCTCTCTCTTTCTCTCTTGCTCTCTCTCTCTCTCTTTCTCTGTCTCTTTATCTCTCTGTCTCTGTCTCTCTCTCTCCAACTGATGGGGTTTTCATTCTGACATCTGTACCTCTATTTGCACAGGGTGACATCTTTTCCTGGTACTTACTCTCATGCCTTCAGTCCAACTCTCATTTCTGCTGCTCTGTTGGCTTAAGGTTCATTATCTCTTTTCTTATGTTTGTGAACATTTCTTTTTTTTTTAGGGGACCATCCGTTGAATTTCTTTAAAGTACTCGAAGAATATTGTGTTTTGAGGCCTGTTGTTGAAAAAAGCCTTGTTGGAAACTAGTTATTATTTCCATGGTTGTTAAACAGATGAATGAATTTCCCTCTCAGCAGATCGTCAATGCTACAAGCAATCCATGTTAAATCCGTGTAGGACTTTTAACATCAGAGACAAAACCTTAGTGTCACGTTGTGTTGTTCCTGTCAAGAGTCATGAAAAGCAAGAAAATAGTAAGCCTTGCCGATAACATTAAGCTTAACTTTTGGTGATGTTGGAAGGTTTGATACAACTTTGAGAGGGTGTAAAAACTGAAAATTCTCACAATTTTGGTCTCAATGGATTGCTTGCTGTGGAGATGAAATGCTGGTACAGAGTGTGGTTTGTAACACTAGATTTATCAAAAGTATCACTTCATTATATTTTCATAATTTCCTGCATTAATAGTACTTACCTTTTTTTTTATGGTCCACCCCTCTGGTTTTATTTTTCAGTGATCTGGTGCTCAAACTGAACCCAAATCTCCCTTGTGCTATACATGCATATCGTATTATTACATTATTATCAGTAAAGATTTCTTTGAAGCCTTTTACGTCTGTTTTTTTATAGGACGTCAGTGTCTTACACTTCTTATACTGGAAACATTCTGCCTTTTTTTCAATCCTTTTTCTTTCTTAAATTTAACTTTATGCTTTGGTTGTGTGGTATTTTATCCAGTTGGATTGGTTTTTGTCATGTTGGACCGAAGTGCGGGTGACCTTAGTTTAAATCTCGACAATGCATTTGTGAACATCGGTTATTTTTGGAGTTTTCTTAGGTCTCCATCCACTTGCCTGGGCTTGTCAGAGATGAGCCTTTTAAGTCTGCCCCCCCCCCCCCTTTTTTTTTTTTTTTTTTTTTGGGGGGGGGGGGGTTGTTTTTCTTTTCAAAACAGAAGGTGATGTAATTTTTTTTTAATGAAAAAGTTCCAGGATGTAATTGAGTTGAATGATAGTGTCTTTCATACAATGTCGTACTGATGGTGTAGGTTGAGGAAATATACAAGCCGGAGGGTGTAATTTCATCTCATCTTGTTTCCCTGCGGAGAGGATGATGGCTGGGAGCTCTCTGCTCTCTCAACTTCTTTTCAGGTTAGCACTCAGCACGGCAGGATTATTCTGCAACAAAAGCAGAGAAAAAAGTTCATGAACTGGCAGAGTAAGGATTTCCAACAAATCAATGCTGTATCATAAGAAACAACCTCTCCTAGATGAAACTCTTAATACGATTTATGTGTAATATTGTTGTGTTAACTACAATTTCCAATGTTCTGCAACATTCCAAGATATGTTATGTGTACCTGTGCAATCAGTTCAAGCTCTTTTCTCTACTGCACTGGCCTTCAAATTCAACATACGGAAGGAAAAAATGTGAAGCTAATTATTTCTTTGGAACTCCTACCCATCACCTGACCTGAACTGTGTTGAAAATGACATAAAACGCAAGGTGCAGCCATAAACCAAACCATTCGAAATCACAACAAGTCGGTGCATTTTAGCAAAGAGCTTTTCCTGTCTTTGTGATATGAATCTCAGTTATTAGACTTGTCTGAACCTCACTCATAATATATATATATATAATATTGTTTTATGGAAGAGGTTGGTCTGTGTTTTATCGTTATACATATCAAGCAATTTTGGTCTAAGGTGTTAGATCGTGGTGTTCTGTAAAGGAGAAAGGACAGCATATTTTGTTGTTGGAGGCGGTTATTTTTTTTTCATATTGTTGAGAGAAAGATGTAACATGTGTGCATACATTTATTGTTGTTGTTTGTAATATTCACAGTATGTCTGTTGTCATTCATCGACACGTCTGTTGTTAGTAGCTCCTATAGATGTTTCAGATGCTTTTTTCCCCTCTCTTTTAAAAAAAATAATGTTTCTGTTGGAATGTATTTAACAGTTTTGTCGTGCTTTGCCAGTATGCTAGGAAATACGCTCTGTGACCTTTATCAGTGTGAAACTTCTGTTATAAACGAGAATTATTTCATTTATTTAAATGTGTGATTTCTTTTTTTTTTTAAGAACAGATCCTTGTTGAAGTTAGCAGAATTTCCTATGTTTCCTATGCTGAATTCTGTCTCTTAGTAATTGCTCCTCACTGTTTCTTTCTCATCTGTTAAATTATGTCAGCTGTTTTATCTTACGGGATACCTTTCCCTTTGAAGTGAAGAGCTTTGCTGTTGTCAATGCCTTGTAGACCAACGTTAGTTTGTAGATGATGGATATAATTTTCATCTATTACTCACTGTCGTAGAGACTGATATCTACTCTTTCTTCCTTCTCCCCTCTCTATCCCCATTTCCCACTGAATTGTTGTCTAGGTTGGAGTGGGGATGATGCAGTGGCTGCTGGGGGCCCTGTGGGTTGGGATTAATTAGAGCCAGCATTGTGCTGTTGGGGAAAAGTGGTCAGTCTCAAAAGCAGACCATTGTTGTACTGTTAGTGTTAGGGAAAAGTGGTGGTAAGCTTTATGAGTAGACTATTGTTGTACTTTTAGTGTAAGTTGTTGTTAGGAAAAAGCAGCCTTTTTTTAAGAGAAGGCTATCGTTGTACTTTTAGCGTTAGTATTGAGGAAAAGTGGTAAGCTTTACAAGTAGGCTATTGTTGATCTGTTAGTGTTAGGGAAAAGTAATCAGTCTCAAGAGAAAGCTATTGTTGTTCTATTAGTGTTAGTGTTAGGGAGAAGTAATCAGTCTCAAGAGTAGACCTTTGTTGTAACGTACTCTTAGTATTAGTGAAAAGTGGTCCGTCTTAATTAAGAGTAGGCTATTGTTGTACTATGTACTATAAGTGTTAGGGAAAAGTAATCAGTCTCAAGAGTAGGCCAAAGTTGTACTATTAGGAGACAAGTGGTCAGTCTTAAGAGTAGGCTATTGTTGTGCTATTTACTGTTAGTGTTTGGGAAAAGTAATCAGTCTCAAAAGCAGGCCAAAGTTGTACTGTTAGGAGAAAAGTGGTCAATCTCAAAAGTAGGCCATGGTTGTATTGTTAGTGTTAGAAAAAAGTGACCAGTCTCAAAAGTAGTCCAGCCGTCATTGTACTGTTAGCCAGAAGTGGTCAGTCTCAAGAGAAGGCCGGCCATCATTTCATTGTCTGTAAGGGAAAGTGGTCAGGTTCGAGACTGGGTAGGTTCTATGCTGGCCTGTCTCGGATGATTCTTTTTTTTTCGCCAATAAGAGTTTTATGGCATTTGCAACACAATAAGGTCATATAAGTGCCGAAGATTAGAGGTGTTACAAGAGAGTAACAAACACAAAAAAGAAGTAGGGGAGATAAAGATGATAGATGATTGATAGGAAAGAAGAAGCAAACCACACCAGAGCACCCACCAACCACCCACCGGATGATTCTGTTCAGGTGGTAGTTTAAGGAGTTAAGTAAATAAACATTTGTTTTTGTTATCTCGAGATTTTTTTTCTCTGGTATAAAATGATGGGACAGACGATTCAAAAGGCCCAAAACTTGTGAATATTGCAAGGCTGCGTGTGTTTTTACCATTCATAACAGAAGGACAGTTTTGTTCTTGTAGCACATTATGTGTATACACATGCTTTTGCAAAACAAATGCTTGCATTTTCACATGCACGTGATCACACACACACACACACCCACACACACACACACACACACACACACACACACACACACACAAACACACGTGGGACTCTCAAAATGACACTCACACAGACAGCCATATTTTGAAAATCAACAACGTCGATTTGGATGACCGGGACAAGGAAAACAAGAACATATTTTCTAGAGGTAGTTCTGTTGTGTGAAGTACTGAATATTAATGATAGTGGAGAGGGACAAGAAAATATTGACTCCATCTGAGTGTGTGTGTGTGTGTGTGTGTGTGAGTGTGTGAGCGTGTACGTGTGTGTGGGGGGG